>NC_067479.1:69972272-70079772 GCF_947179515.1 Apodemus sylvaticus
AGAGAGAGAGAGAGAGAGAGAGAGAGAGAGAGAGCGCACTCCAGGGACAAAGTAGAATGAGGGAGGACCTGCCGGAAGAGGCTGCAGTTCAAAGGCTAATAGAGGGCTTGAGAACTGAGGACTAAGGACTGCACACACGCAGCCCATGGTGGAGTTCTTGCCTAGCATTTCTGAAACCAGACTCATCCCTAGTACTGAGCGAGGGGCCTGATGGCCCACACTTGTGATCCCAGAGCGTGGGAGGGGAAGCAGGAGAATCAGAAGTTTCAAGCCACATAGGGAGTTCAAAGCCAGTGTATGTAAGACGCTGACTGTAATAGGGAGAAGGTGGGAGAGAGGGAGGGAAGGAGGTGGCAGTCATGCACACATGTTAACTAGGAGAAACCAGTGATCACACTGGAAAAGAATGTACTCTTGGTATATTATCTAGCTCAACACCATTGGTTCCAGTTATCCAAAATGTGGATTCCAACGACATCAGGAGATGAAGGGAGAAGGCATGTGTCAGAGCAGAGTGTGCGCCGTAGAAACAGATGATTAGAGAGTGGTTCTAAACATAGTGACAGGTGTGGGGCGAGAGGACCAAAGAAACCAAGAACTAAAGAAATGGAAGATTTCTAAAAGCAAGGAGACATGGTCTTAGAGGCTTAACTTTCATTGTAAATGTGGTTGGTAGTTTGGGGGAGAGGTTCTTGGCTTAGGAAGCTGAGTTCCTATAGTACAGAAGCAGGACTTTGGTTTGCTACTTTGGAGGCAGGATTCAAAGGATCAATAGTTATTGAGAGTAGGGGAAGGAGAGAAAGGAAAAAGAAAAGAAAATGATTTTCTTCTAGAATGTCAAGGAAAACCAAACCGTAGGCCACTGATAGATAGTATGTGACGAGGAAGAGTTGTTTGCAGCCTCCCTGCAGGCAGCGCTTAGGACTCAGCCCCCCCCCCCCCCCTCTGCGATGCGGTGAAATCAGGCTCCATAATGTCCCTTGTCCATGGAGAAGCATGTAGATACAGACATGAATTCTGTCTTCAGAAACATTTTGAAGCTAGTGTTTATAAGTAAAAATTCAGCCAATGCTATGTAAACTAAATGTGAAATTCCTAAGCATCCTGGTTTCCTTAGTCAGAAAATGTTACTGATTTAAAGAATTTTGCGTACTTTCATACCATTTGCGATTTTGAATAGCAAATTTAGTTGTCATAATTTTGAAGGTTGCCTTGTTTTGAGTAATACGGACCATGATTAGTAAACCCTTCCAGATAAACCTAGCACATACAAGGCACTGAATTTAATTTCAGGAGTCCAAAGGAAGAAGAAAAACATTTAGCCAGGCCTGATAGATCACACTTGTGAAGTCAGCCTCTGAGGGGCTGAGGGAAAGAGGTGGAGAAATGGGCTGATCACAGAGGGAAACCAAACTGCTTTTTCACATTAACACCATCCTTCCCTTATAAATATAAATACATAAGTAAGGACCACCAAAACTGTAAGGAAAGTCACCAGTCAGAATGAAACAAAACATCAAAACTAGGGCTGGAGAGACTTCTCAGAGCACTGACTGCTCTTCCTGAGGTCTGAGTTCAATTCCCAGCAAGCACATGGTGGCTCACAACCTTCGATGTCCTTTTCTGGTGTGTCTGAAGAGAGCAACAGTGTACTCACATACATTAAATAAATAAATAAATAAATAAATAAATAAATAAATAAATCCTAAAAACAAAACAAAAAACAGCAAAACTAAAGCAACTCGTAACAAGGAACAAAGACAGTAACTTGGGAAACATGGAGGAGGTGAAGACAAGGGAAGCCTTGGAAACTACCAACCAGCCACAGCTATCTTCAGCATCCTCTGCCTCTGCCTCCCCTGCCTCCTCTGCCTCTGCATGTGTTTGGTGGTGGTCTACTCTTGAAGCTGAATCCGGTTCAGGTGGGGCTGCCATCAGGGGAGCATGGGCTGGTGTTAGCTTTGTGATATTAGCCCTTGATACTCAGTGCGTGGATTCTGTTGGTGCAGTGGGGAACTGTACCAATTTTAAACAACTTAAATGAAATGTGAATTGATGACAAGTTAAACATTCGTACAGTATTTAGGAGGTGTGAGTTGAAAGAAGTGTATATGAATTCTAAGATGGTGTCACCTGTTCCTGTTACAGCAGCTGAGCCAGTTCTGGTACAGTCAGGACACTGCTTTGCGACTTGCACGGGAAGCGATCGATGCTGCTGGGGAAGGCGGCAGGTGAGATACAAATTTCATTTCTTTTTCTCTTGTTTGAGGAACACATAGAAACACAGTCATGTCACTTAGGAAGCACAGGTGTATAAATGAATAATTTGAATATCCTTCCTAAATGAGATAGTTTCTTAAAAGTCTGAATTACGGGCTGGAGAGATAGCTCAGCGGTTAAGAGCACTGACTGCTCTTCTGAAGGTCTTGAGTTCAAAGCCCAGCAACCACATGGTGGCTCACAACCATCCGCAATGAGATCTGATGCCCTCTTCTTGAGTGTCTGAAGACAGCTACAGTGTACTTACATATAATAAATAAATAAATCCTTTAAAAAAAAAAAGACATTGAGAACCAGGAATTAGAGAAACTTCTACATATGCCAAGGGTAGGGATGGAGGAAGCACAGTTTCTACAAATACTCAAAAGGATGTTGGATTTCTTTTCTTTTTGAATGTTGGGTTTTGTTTTTGTTGTTGTTTTGTTGTTGTTTCAAGGCAGGGTTTCTCTGTAGTCCTGGCTGTCCTGGGACTGTCACTGTAGACCAGGCTGGCCTTGAGAGCTGCCTGCCTCTGTATCCACAGTGTCCGACTTGAATGTTGGATTTCTTTCTTTTTTTTTTTAAGATTTATTTTATTAATTATATGTAAGCACACTTATATGTCTTATATATAAGTGTGCTTACATATAATTCTCAATGTCTTGATGTGTAACTTTCCTCTATGGCACTGACCCAAGGGAGCCCCAATGTAGCCCTTTTATTTTTGCTTAATTTGAGGCTATCTTAAATTATTTCTTTGATTTCACCTATTGCTACTGCTGTTGGTATGTGTGTGTGTGTGTGTGTGTGTGTGTGTGTGTGTGTGTGTGTTTGATTCCTATTGCTCGTCCTGGAACTTGTCTTCCTTGAGGATGGGACATGACCTGTTGTCCTCCCCACTGTCCTCAGTGACCTGCTTCCTCCAGCTGTACCCCTCTACTAAAGTATCCACTTTCCCCTCAAAATAACACCCTGACTGGATACTAAGCTTTCAACTCCTGAGAACTGTCTCCTTCCTGCACGCCTTCTCAGTCAACACTGAAGTGATTTTTCCCGATTATTTGATATTGGATATCTATTGGACGTTAGGTGTTCTCCTGGCACATTTGCGAGCCCTGCCTCTTCCTTCATTCCTAAGGGTGGGTGGGACCCTTAGTATGCCTAAGGGTGGGCCTCATCTCTTCTTTCTGTTTGGCCTGGAGAGTAATTTCAGCATCTTCCAGTGAGTTGCCCTCCCAGTCCCTCTTTGAGCTGTGGCGTCTGTAGTGAGGGGATCAGGATGAGCTGTTTCCCCGACAGCTTCTAAGTCCATCCAGCGTCCAGGCAGGCTTCCCCTGATTCCTGCCTGAGGTTACACACACCTGGTGCTTGTGTTCTGGTCCCTTCTAACTTCTCCTGCTGTGGAGCTGGAATTGGAGCCCAGAACCTTGCTTGGCTGCATGTTTCTCCACTAGCTACACCTAGCCCTCTAGGTGAGAGGACTAGAGAGAACCATTCTGTCTTCTGTGCTGGGCATTTCCCTCCAAGCATCCGCCAAGCCACAGAACATTCCTCCAGGTCTTTCCAGTTACCGTAGGACATGGGGATATGAAAGAGAATCCTGGGAACAAGCTGTTTCTTAAATAGATCTCGGAACAACTTCTGTTTTTAGCCCCACCTTCACTCCCAGGTCTTGAGTTTCCTGGGTCTGCTTTACCCTGAGCCCCTTGGGGGAGCTTCGACGTAAGCCAGGGACTGCCCAACTCCCCTGGCTGCCAATGCCAGGCCAACTGAGCCAACTGTCTGCTCTTCAGCTTCCTAAGTACAGCACTTTACCCCTGTCTGCTCTTCACGTCCTCACCTTCTCTTCTGTCCCTTTGCTCTCAGAAATGTTGCCCAAACAAAACAAAGTGAAATTTTACTTGTTTGCTTAAGAGACTTGGATGAAGGATTACATCCAAATAAGTATGTTCCCAGCATCCACTTAGCAAGTCTAGATTTTCTGTCTTTTGAGTTTCTGTTGCTGTTTGTCTTGTCTTAGCTTCTTGGCTTTCAGCTGCTGATAAATATTTGAGATATTGGCTCATTCAGGAGTTGGTCACGGTGAGCTGGCCTTGGGAAGCAGCACCTATGGCAGAGGTGCTGAGGAAGCACGTTCCCACTGACGCAGCCCCCTCTCAGCCCTTCTAATGGCCAGAGACCAAGGGTTTATCTCTAACGGACATTTAAGGTTAAAGCGATAACAATTGGGAATAATATTTTCTTAGATACATTGGGTTTTCCCATTAATTATTAGCTTTACCATTACATTTTAATTGAACACAACTTTTTTCTTTTTAAGAGTTTTCATCTTCTTGCCTCCCTACCCCAAGTGCTTGGATTTTAGGTGTGTACTACCAAGCCTGACACCTTTTTTTCCTGAAAGGTGAGTTAGTGTTTACTGTAAAGACAACATGTAGTGGGCTGTACTGTGTGCCCCTCCCCTGTGACTCTCAGCATCACAGCTGTGGTCACACATCTGGGAGCAACTACTCTTAAACTCTTTATTTTCTTGGATTATAGTTTTGATGTTTGTTTGTTTTACTTTTATTAGTTCCTTGAGAATTGTGTATAAGGCATTTTGACTATACTCACTAGCCTACTCCTCCCAGGCATCCCCACCCCCCCCCACCTACCCAATTTTATGTCTTCTTTTCTTTTCTTAAGCCATCAGGTACAGTTTGAATAGAATATGGCCTTCACTGGAGTGTGTTCAGCCTTTACGGGCTGTGGCCTTAAAGAAAGCTGACACTCCTGAGTCCAGCAGCTGTCAGCTCCTTAGCTAGAGGTGGAACTTGGTACCCACCCCCCTCTCTGCACTAGAGTTGTGTCTGGCCTGAACCTGCACATATCCTTTTGCTGTTGTTTTGTTTATGTGTTGAGTTAGCACCTCATTGTAGAGCTCTGGCTGTCCTGAAATTCGATGCATTAGACCAGGCTGACTTTGAACTCACAGAGGTCTGAGCCACCACACCCAGCTTTCGGTAACGGTTTTGAGCATGCTGTCTCTAGTGCTGTGAATTTGCATTTTAACTATCCTGTATTCAGAAAACACTTTTCTTGTAGTCATCCACCACCCCTGGCTCTTACAGTCTTCCAGCCTCTTCTTCCCCTGAGGGAGGATGGCACAGATCTCCCACTTAGGGCTTATTCTCTGCACAGTAAAGTTGCCACTGAGGAGGAGCCAGGCACTGGGGTGAAGTCATCCTGCAGGGCCTGGCCAAGGAGGTTTCTGCATGCAGTCCCTCTGGTTCCACTGTCACAAACCTCTACTTATTTTCATGAGGAGCAGGGTTCTCTCCTGCCTCAAGGCTCCTTCTGCCTTTTTGCCCATTGCAAAGGCATTGTACAAGGGGGACATGCCCTTCCCAGGCACTACACATAACCACAGGAGAGCTTACTGTCTGTTGCATGAGTACTTGACTTATAAAACCTTCACAGCCTCTGTAAAAAGCATGTCAGGTTGGAGAGACAGGTAGGAGTTGAGAGTGTTAGCTGCTCTTGCAGAGGTCCTGTATTAGGTTCTAGGCACTGATATGGTAGCTCACAACTACCTATAACTCCAGTTCCAAAGGATCTGACATTCTCTAATGGCCTCTGAAGACTATGTATGCATTCATGTACACACATCCATGTACACACCCAAATATACACACACACACACATACATACATACATACATACATACATACATATAAACATACAAACAAAACAAAGAAGGGCTGGAGAGATGCTTTGCTGTTAAGTTAAAAGCACTGGCTGCTCTTTCAGAGGGTCTGGATTCAAACCACCACCCACATAGCTCACAGCTATCTATAACTCCAGTTGGAAAGGATCCAGTGCCTTCTCTGGCCTCCATGGGCACCAGGTATGCACGTGGTACACAGAAAACACCATACATATAAAGTAAAAAGATTTTACGTCTTTAAAAAGAAAAAGGAGGACTGGAGAGATGGCTCAGCGGTCAAGAGCACTAGTCAGACTGCTCTTCCAGATGTCCTGAGTTCACAGAGTGTTAGCTGTTCTTGCAGACGCCCTGCATTGTGCTCTAGGAACTGACATGGAGGCTCACAACCATCTGTAATGGGATCTGATGCCCTCTTCTGGTGTGTCTGAAGACAGTGATAGTGTACTCACACACATAAAACAAATAAATAGTTCTTTAAAAAGAAAAGAAAGAAAAAAAGGAGAAAGAAACATATCTCATTTTAGAAGCTTAAGTTTAAAATTAACTCCTTTTCAAAATATACTTCTTTCTCTCTGTACTGTTCTATATATGATGTGTGTATACTTGTGTCTGTGTGTACTGTTTATATGTGATGTCTGTATACTTGTGTCTGTCTGTACTGTTTATATGTGATGTGTATATACTTGTGTCTGTCTATACTGTTTATATGTGATATGTGTATACTTGTGTCTGTCTGTACTGTTTATATGTGATGTGTATATACTTGTGTCTGTCTGTACTGTTTATATGTGATGTGTGTATACTTGTGTCTGTCTGTACTGTTTATATGTGATGTGTATATACTTGTTTCTGTCTGTACTGTTTATATGTGATGTGTGTATACTTGTGTCTGTCTGTACTGTTTATATGTGATGTGTCTGTACTGTTTATATGTGATGTGTATATACTTGTGTCTGACTGTACTGTTTATATGTGATGTATATATACTTGTGTCTGTCTGTACTGTTTATATGTGATGTGTGTATACTTGTTTCTGTCTGTACTGTTTATATGTGATGTGTGTATACTTGTTTTTGTGTGAGGGTACAAGCATACCACAGCACACACGAGGAGGCCAGGGACCAGCCTTGGGTCTCCATCTCATCGTCTACTTTACATGGGTTCCAGGCATGCAAAATAAGGTCCTCGGGCTTTCCTTAGCAATGCTTTACCTGTGGAGCCATCTCTCTGGCCCTTAAGTCTTTTTAAATTGGTAAGACATGTATATAACACAAATCTAGAAGTTACAAAAGAGAGAGAGAATAGGCTAGAAAGTCTAGCCTGTTTTCCTTGTAGTCCAGGGCCCAGTCCTCTCCCAGAGTCACCTATAGTTCTACACCCAAGACAGCAGGGGTGGTGGCACACCTGTAACCCCAGCACTAAGGAGGTGCGGGCAGGAGGATCAGAAGTTCATTGTCACCACTGCTAAGTAGTGAGTTTGAGACTAACCTGGAACACATGAAATCCCATCTCAAACAAACAAACAAACAAACAAACAAAACTAAGATTGGGCTAGAATTCACCCTGAAATAATAGGTGCATTCAGGCTTTGGGTTATCCATGTCTAACGTTAATCATGTGTCCTTGATACTTTTTCTATTTTTTCCATAAACATAAGTATAGTCTTTCAGCCTCAAAATTGTGAGTTATAGGAATTTTTTGGTTTAGTTTGGTTTGGTTTTGGTTTTATGAGACAGGGTTTCTTTGTGTAACAGAGCCCTGGCTATCCTGGAACTTTCTCTGTAGACCAGGCTAACTTCAAACTCACTGGGATTCTCCTGCGTCTGCCTCCCAAGTGCAGGGATTAAAGGCATGTGCCACCATGCCTGGCTGGAATTAGCCTTGTAATACTAGGTCCCTGAGGAGTGAAGCCTGTAAACTTTTCTTTAAACATTGCTAACATTTACTTACACCGTTACTTCCTTTAAGAAAATGTGAGCTTACTTTGTTCAAGGAAATTTTGGTCTCTATATTAGCAAGAAAGACATCTTAAGAGTTTCTTTCTAAGAGATAGAGCTGATGAGTTTATAAATCCTACACTTAATATTTGGAGTGGTTTTGGTTTTTGTTTCATGGTTTTGTTTTTTTCACCCCTGAGGAACTAAGGGTGAAAATGGCAGCTGCCAGTGTTAACCTGAATTCCGTTATTAGTGGCTTTATATATAGCACGGGTGTCTGGCCTTTCCATCCTTGTGTCCAATGTATTTGTTGCTCTCACCAAGAAAACTTGAAGTTTGAGCATCTGTAATAAATGCTGTTTACAAACACTGACATTTGGAAGGAAAATTGAGATCTTTGGTGTAATTTCATCCAACATGAAAAATGGGCACTGTACTTGATGCCCTAGTAGTCATGGGAACTGACAAAAATGACTTACAAAGTAAACAGGGCAGCCTTCCCAAAACCTATACACTGGAAACCATGCAGCTTAAGGGGGTGAGCCTTCAGGAGATGTGCCGGGTCCTTACGTATAGTGCCTTCGAAAGAGCCTAACAAACATTCATGGAATCTGCCTCTTAGGGAATAAGCATATTACATGTTAGTTGTTTTAGAAAAGGATCAGATGCAAAAGTCACAGATACATACAGTAAAATATGTCATAGACTTCACATGGATGCAGGTGTATTATATGGTGGTACAGCTTGTATACAACTGGATGTATGTAAATTTCCTGTATGTGAAAATATGGTTAATATGGGGTACAGAATAAGCTTAAGTTTTAAGTGGAACCAAATTAAAATACCTTTTTTCTAGAATTAGAAAAAGCAAGCAAACAAACAATTCCCGAGCACAGAGACTTTTAAGAAGTTTTCATTCCCCATTCCTGACCTCACCTCACGGTATGTACTTGCTTCCAGAATCGCATGCGTGAGCGCGCCCAGTGTGTACCAGAAGCTCCGGGAGCTTCGTAGGGAGGACATCTCTGCATACATCTTTGAATACGACAGAAGATTCGCCATATATGGAGATGAATTTATCTTCTACGATTACAACAACCCCCGGGAGCTGCCTGAGAGAATCAACTCGCAGAGCTTCGACATCGTGGTTGCAGACCCTCCTTACCTGTCTGAGGAATGTCTCAGGAAGACATCGGAAACAATCCAGTTCCTGACACGCGGCAAGATTCTGCTGTGCACAGGTAGGTGCCGCCTTCACATCCTCTAAGAGCCTCTGTCAGGTGCTGGGTTTAAGAGTTCCCAGAAGGCCGGGTGGTGGTGGCGCACGCCTGTAATCCCAGCACTTGGGAGGCAGAGGCAGGCGGATTTCTGAGTTCAAGGCCAGCCTGGTCTACAGAGTGAGTTCCAGGACAGCCAGGGCTACACAGAGAAACCCTGTCTCGAAACCTCCCCCCCCCCCCCAAAAAAAAGAGTTCCCAGAAATGTTGGAACTGCATCCTGCATATTTACTGCATGACCTAACCAAGTTATGTGACGTCTCTGTGCCCCAGAGGGCCACTGTGAATCGAGTGATGTAAGGCACATAAAGTGTTTAACATGGTCTGACCTGTGCACATGTGGATACATGTTAGCTATTCCTTCTGTCTAGCCACCACCATTATGGGCACACATGCACATGGAACACCTGTGCACCCGACAACACACACAGACCCACAACAGGAAGTAGTGGGGAAAGCACACACTTTGCAAGTATAGAGGGAGTAAAGGCTGTATCCTGTGTGCAGCGGGATATTCCGGGGCCTTCATCAGGGCCCGCTCGCAGCTCCGACCGGCCATGCTTAGGGTCGCTTCTGACTCTAAGCTCACTTGGTCTGTTCTTTGCAGGAGCCATCATGGAAGAGCAGGCAGCTCGGCTCCTAGGTGTGAAGATGTGCAAGTTTATTCCACAGCATTCCCGAAACTTGGCCAATGAGTTCCGCTGTTATACAAACTATGAGTCTGGGCTGGACTGTGAAGCCTAAATTCACATGGCAACAGTTTTAATAAAGGACTCCACATCCATTTCCCAATTCTCATCCTGTGGAAACATCATGACTTCCTCTCCCTGCCCTGGCTGGGACTCCCCTGGCTTATTTTTCAAAATAAAATAAAACTTCTCATTGCTAATTCTATCATGAGGTTGAGATTCTTACACCAACCCAGATCTGTGAACTTAGACTGAAGAGAAATGCTGGAAGCTGTCTAATTGTTCAACGTGTGAAACCAGAATGGCAGGCTCTTGCCTGCCCAGTGGGCTGAGGGCTCTGGCAACTTCTCGGAGACCTGACCTACCTCCATGAAGCAGGACGGTCCACGGCCAGCGTTCCATCCGTCTCCTCCTGCGTCCCATTTCCCCTTCAGCTCTGAGAGCTCTGGTGAATGTAGCACTGATATCCCAGGATGAGGCGCCTCATCCCAGACCGGGAAAGGATGGCAGTGCCAAGCCAAACTTCCTAACCACGCAACAGACCTGGGGTGTGCTGGAGCCTGGCTCTTACAGCTATCTACATCCTTCCGTACTCCAGAAGACCACACGGAAGCCAAGGGACAACTGTCTGCAATTCCAGCACTAGGGAGGTTGAGGCAGGAGGATTTTGAGTCCAGTCCGGGTCACAGAGAGAGACTCTCCAAACAAAAGCAGGGGTGTGTACGAATTGGAGAGCTCTTAAGGGATGTCATGCCAGGTGGAGAAGCCCACACGATACTTGAGAATGGAGAACAGCAGAGCAGTGCTGGGATTAGCACGGGTGTGGGCAAAGGAGGCTGAGTGTGGCCACAAGGGGCCTTCTCTGTGGTACTGACATGTTCTGTCCGTCCTGTGGTAGCCTCACAAATCTGTGATCACATTACATCATGCACGTGAATCTGGCTGACTCCAAGTGGCATCCAAGGACAGAGACGTCAGTGACATCACACTATAGTTACCCAACATACTATCAGACAGTCAGTGACGTCACACTATAGTTACCCAACATACTATCAGACAGTCAGTGACATCACACTATAGTTACCCAACATACTATCAGACAGTCAGTGACGTCACACTATAGTTACCCAACATACTATCAGACAGTCAGTGACATCACACTATAGTTACCCAACATACTATCAGACAGTCAGTGACGTCACACTATAGTTACCCAACATACTATCAGACAGTCAGTGACGTCACACTATAGTTACCCAACATACTATCAGACAGTCAGTGACGTCACACTATAGTTACCCAACATACTATCAGACAGTCAGTGACGTCACACTATAGTTACCCAACATACTATCAGACAGTCAGTGACGTCACACTATAGTTACCCAACATACTATCAGACAGTCAGTGACGTCACACTATAGTTACCCAACATACTATCAGACAGTCAGTGACATCACACTATAGTTACCCAACATACTATCAGACAGTCAGTGACATCACACTATAGTTACCCAACATACTATCAGACAGTCAGTGACATCACACTATAGTTACCCAACATACTATCAGACAGTCAGTGACGTCACACTATAGTTACCCAACATACTATCAGACAGTCAGTGACGTCACACTATAGTTACCCAACATACTATCAGACAGTCAGTGACGTCACACTATAGTTACCCAACATACTATCAGACAGTCAGTGACGTCACACTATAGTTACCCAACATACTATCAGACAGTCAGTGACGTCACACTATAGTTACCCAACATACTATCAGACAGTCAGTGACATCACACTATAGTTACCCAACATACTATCAGACAGTCAGTGACATCACACTATAGTTACCCAACATACTATCAGACAGTCAGTGACATCACACTATAGTTACCCAACATACTATCAGACAGTCAGTGACGTCACACTATAGTTACCCAACATACTATCAGACAGTCAGTGACATCACACTATAGTTACCCAACATACTATCAGACAGTCAGTGACGTCACACTATAGTTACCCAACATACTATCAGACAGTCAGTGACATCACACTATAGTTACCCAACATACTATCAGACAGTCAGTGACATCACACTATAGTTACCCAACATACTATCAGACAGTCAGTGACGTCACACTATAGTTACCCAACATACTATCAGACAGTCAGTGACATCACACTATAGTTACCCAACATACTATCAGACAGTCAGTGACGTCACACTATAGTTACCCAACATACTATCAGACAGTCAGTGACATCACACTATAGTTACCCAACATACTATCAGACAGTCAGTGACGTCACACTATAGTTACCCAACATACTATCAGACAGTCAGTGACATCACACTATAGTTACCCAACATACTATCAGACAGTCAGTGACATCACACTATAGTTACCCAACATACTATCAGACAGTCAGTGACATCACACTATAGTTACCCAACATACTATCAGACAGTCAGTGACATCACACTATAGTTACCCAACATACTATCAGACAGTCAGTGACGTCACACTATAGTTACCCAACATACTATCAGACAGTCAGTGACATCACACTATAGTTACCCAACATACTATCAGACAGTCAGTGACATCACACTATAGTTACCCAACATACTATCAGACAGTCAGTGACATCACACTATAGTTACCCAACATACTATCAGACAGTCAGTGACATCACACTATAGTTACCCAACATACTATCAGACAGTCAGTGACGTCACACTATAGTTACCCAACATACTATCAGACAGTCAGTGACATCACACTATAGTTACCCAACATACTATCAGACAGTCAGTGACATCACACTATAGTTACCCAACATACTATCAGACAGTCAGTGACATCACACTATAGTTACCCAACATACTATCAGACAGTCAGTGACATCACACTATAGTTTACCCAACATACTATCAGACAGTCAGTGACATCACACTATAGTTACCCAACATACTATCAGACAGTCAGTGACATCACACTATAGTTACCCAACATACTATCAGACAGTCAGTGACATCACACTATAGTTACCCAACATACTATCAGACAGTCAGTGACATCACACTATAGTTACCCAACATACTATCAGACAGTCAGTGACGTCACACTATAGTTACCCAACATACTATCAGACAGTCAGTGACATCACACTATAGTTACCCAACATACTATCAGACAGTCAGTGACATCACACTATAGTTACCCAACATACTATCAGACAGTCAGTGACGTCACACTATAGTTACCCAACATACTATCAGACAGTCAGTGACATCACACTATAGTTACCCAACATACTATCAGACAGTCAGTGACATCACACTATAGTTACCCAATATACTATCAGACAGTCAGTGACATCACACTATAGTTACCCAACATACTATCAGACAGTCAGTGACGTCACACTATAGTTACCCAACATACTATCAGACAGTCAGTGACGTCACACTATAGTTACCCAACATACTATCAGGGTGCAAAGCCTCAGGCCTTCCCTCCATACGTCAAGAACTGAACTCTAGCTGGACAATGGAAGGATTTCTGGGGCTTAGACAATAGCCAGCTTTCCTCAGGAACTTGTGGAACCAACTTTCCATCCCCAAGAGGAGTCCGTGCCCCAGCCACTCATCCTCTGTATAATCCACGTGGTCCGTCCATCCCGAGCTCTCGCTGTCCAGGTACTTGCGGTTCTCTACTCTCTTGCTGTCTGCCTGTGCTCTGTCTCTTACTAACTCCATTACTCTCTCCGTTTCCCCAGCCCTGGACGTGTTCAGTCTGCTTTCTTTCCTTTGCTCTGGACTCCTCCAGATGCCCCTTGATATATCCTGTCTTACCCACTGTAAAAATCCTGCTCCTAATAGAGCGGCCGTGTTGCCAATTTCTGTACTTTGCCCCTTCGTGGGAAATGAGTTCAGGGTTCACAAGATCACCTTGTGGTTTGGTAACTTTTGAGACCAACAATCATGTCAAAATTGGAAAAGAAGAAGAGGAAGGGGAAGGAGGGGGGAGGAGGAGGAGGAGGAGGAGGAGGAGGAGGAGGAGGAAACCCCTCTATCTGGGAAAGAATGTTGTCTTAGTTAGGGTTTTACTGCTGTGAACAGACATCATGATCAAGGCAAGTCTTATAAATGACAACATTTAATTGGGGCTGGCTTACAGGTTCAGAGGTTCAGTCCATTGTCATCAAGGCTGAAACATCCAGGCAGGCATGGTGCAGGAGGAGCTGAGGGTTCTACATCTTTACCCAAGGGAAGCCAGGAACTGACTGGGCATCCTCAGGCAGCTAGGAGGAAGATCTCCAAGCCCAACCCCACAGTGACACACCTCCTCCAACAAGGCCACACCTTCTAACGAGCCACTCCCTGGGACGAGCATATACAAACCATCACAG
Organism: Apodemus sylvaticus; assembly: GCF_947179515.1. Classification (NCBI taxonomy): domain Eukaryota; kingdom Metazoa; phylum Chordata; class Mammalia; order Rodentia; family Muridae; genus Apodemus; species Apodemus sylvaticus. Next base: position 69,986,567 of record NC_067479.1, read on the forward strand.
ATGTCTTTCTTTGACCAAAAGGATGTCACATATCCCCGCCACACTGACCAGCTTCTCCGCTGGACACCTTGTCCAGGCAGACGCTGCTCTGGCATCTAGTCCTTGGGCACATGTTGTACATTGTCTAAAATGTTCTTTAAGCAATAGTCCCTCCCTTATTGTTTCCATGTAAACCAATTTGCCACAAATTCCTTAAGTGAGAAACAAACATTAAGTGACAAATTATGTGTAGAAATGAAATGTCCAATTTAAGAATTTGTGAACAGCTAAGAGCAGAGAGATAAGAAACAGAATTGTCCTATAAGTGGCATTTTTTCATTCAAGAGAAGAAGCTGTGCAACTACTCTGAAGAAAAAGAGAGGCCTTGAGAACCAGGTTGGAGCCGGGTCCATGCCTTTAATCCCAGCACTTGGGAGGCAGTGGCAGGTGGATTTCTGAGTTCGAGGCCAGCCTGGTCTACAGAGTTACTGGACAGCCAGGGCTACACAGAAAGAGGGAGGGAGGGACGGAGGGAGGGTGGGAGAGGGAGGGAGGGAGGAAGGGAAGGAGGGAGGGAGGGTGGGAGAGGGCGGGAGAGGGAGGGAGAGAACCAGGTTGGGAAGACCTCAATGCCAGGCCCCGCCCCCAGCTTCCATCCGCCCCTCCCCCTTCTGCCCCGCCCCCTAGTGCATGAGCTTGAACCAGGCCCTCATGCAGGCAAGGCCAGCGCTTAGCCCCGGACCTAAACAAGCCTGGTTAAGAAGCAGCCAACATGCCTCGTGGCTTTTGGACCCTTGATGTTGCTTCAGCAATGGTAAATCTGTGTTCATACGTGACCTGGTTTTGAACCTCATAAAAACCTGCAGCTGTTTCTGCAGCTCTTAGAACACGTTGGACACATTCCCGTGCAGGTTTGAGCAGGACCAGAAGGCGTTGTCTCTCTCCGCTCATTCTGCCTGCATCACAACAGCAAAGACCCAACACCATGGATGCTCAAAAGCGACTTCACCTCTCACATTTTTTTATGTGGTTTGAACGTTGTGTCCCCCATAGGCTCATGTGTCATTTTTAGATGATCAAGTTCTAGGCCAGCCTGGGCTACCTGAGACCCTGTCTCAAAAAACATGAAAACAAAACAAAACAAAAAATCCCCAATCACTGTAGAAGGCCCGGTGGTCCTTGTGCTCACAGATAAGCCTAGGAACGTACGTAGAATGCTAAACATACCAGATCCTTCCGAAGCCCTTATCTCGAGCTTGCTTTTCTCAGTCTATACAACCCGTCTTTATAGAAGGTGTCACATGCTTACAAAGAGTGTCAACGTAGTCATGTGGAACCTTTATTTGGTTTTAATTTGTGCTTTTACTGTGTACATGCAATTGAGTTGTCACCAGGAAACTTGTCACCAAATTGTACTGTGCCTAAAATAAAATACTTGGGGTCAGACTCCCAGATACTGAATCAAGTACAGAACTACCTTCTTGCCTCTCTGTGGATCATTACCCTGCTAGTCGTGGTTGTCGTCCCTGAGCAGCACACAAAAGCCACCGTGTCACAAAAGCCATCAAAGTGAAGGCAGGCCCCCCCTGCACCTGCTCAGTAAAATGTCCCGGGAGCTGTCCAAAATGGCCGCTGCTGTCAAGATGGCCGCCACAGCGTCTCCTCAGCCTGCAGCCCTCACAGGCGCTGCAGGAACTGTCCACAGTGGCAGCACCCAGCCTCCCGCCCTACCCAAAGCTGCCCCACACAGATGGAAACTGAGGTGGGACAATTTCCCATTGGACGGACATCCTGAGACATGCAAACCGGGGAACAACACAGCTCTGAGAGGAAGCTGTAGCAGAGGCATGGCAGCTCCTAGGGGAGGGTATCCCAGCTGAACTGAAGTGCTCGGGAGCTCAGCCCCTTATCCTCTGGAAATCTCTGCCTCGAGAAGCTCTGCTGCCTCAGAAACCCTAGATAAGCACTGCCCCTTTGTCCTGTTCCCTGCTGTCTGCCCTGGGAGCAGAGGGCAGCTATCTCTGGCTCCATCCAAAGCCCATAAAACTCAAGTGCTTGGGGCTAAGATGTCATATTCCACCTCCTGCCACAAATTAAGACCAGTGGCTTTCGAATGTGAAAGAATAACACCAAAAAATTTTAATCTTCAAACAGTTGAGACCATCTGTATGCTAAAGAACACAGGGAGTTTGGCCCCCACAGCCGCCCTCTCCACAGCCCAGGGCCTTCGGTGCACAGATCGGAGCCTCCATATCACCTCAGTAAGCCTGGGCCTCCAAGACTGCGCACAGCACACTGAGAGGAGTTCATCTGAGCGCCACAATTATGCACTCAAGAATCCTACTGGAGGAAAACGGGAAAACATGGTCTGCGTGTATATCAAAGAAGTTTAAAAATAGCATGCTCGCTCTAAATTACTAATATGAAAATAGTTCCTGCCACTATTCAAAATAGTAGTATGTATGTAGTGTCTACTTTGAAAAATATATTTAAAGTGTATGTAGCTGTCCTTTTGGAAAAACTGGGCAGTGGCCAGGGACCGTGGGGTGGGTTTTGTCAGGGCCAGGGGATCTGATCTGGCAGGAAGCTGGGCCATGGCGGGCAGTCCCCAGCATCAGCGCCCCGCCGGCCTATCGGCGGGCCCCAGCAGCAGCTTGTCCATGCTGGAGTTGGCGCTGTCCGCCGACTTGTCCGGCTCGGGCACGCAGGTGCAGCCCACCGGGATGGTGATGTAGTGTTCGGCGTACACGGAGCGGCCGCCCACGCAGGCGGCGGTGCGCCGCAGCACCACGGCCGGAGAGAAGACGGGCGTGCTGCGAAAGCGGAAGTCCTCCTCACCGTAGAGCCCGGTCAGGCAACCTCGGCACAGGCAGTAGGCTTCGGGCAGGTACCTCGGAAAGCGAGCTGGGTCATAGGAAATCCTGCAGACAGACAAGAGAGTGAGGGCCGCAGCAGGAGAACCGCCAGCTTGGATTACCTAGCAAGCCTGGCCAAAGGAGGCCCAAGGAGGCCCAAACCTGACAATGCATCTCGCAGTAAGCATCCTGGTGGGGCCTGTCTGGAACACAAGGCTGTCAGCCCTGACCCGGAAAAGACTGCTCTACAACGACACTTAACCTCTCTCATTTCAGATGCTGAAGGCCGCATGCACCACTGTCTCTGAGTGTCTGTAAAACTACCCTCTGTCATAGTCACTAGTGCCACTCACAGGTGACCACTGCATCAGGACAGGCCATGGCGCCATTCTCCTGAGCTGCCGTGTCAGTTCTGAGGAGTCATCTCTGTGATCCCTGCAGATAGTCACACCTGTGCCAAAGGCCGTGAGGTGACCCTGCTCAGACACATGTTCTCCAAAGGAGCTAAAGCAACGGCAGGGGACAGAGAGCTGGCTGAAAGTGGGAAATCTGTCACTTTGATTTTTCTCCAACTCTTGCAAGTTTCACCTCAGATGCCAAATGCAAATACTTCCAGGTCAGCCTATGGCCAAATCCCAGGGAGGCCACAGGTCAGCTACAACAGGTGGCTCACTTGTAGACAAAATCAACCCCAGAACAAGAGCCTGCTCTTACAGAAGCCACCTACACAGCTACAGTCATCAGGAGGAACCTAGGACCCTTCTGGCATGTCCCCTTGCAGAAGCAAGGGCTATTCTCACTGCTTGTGAGACTTTTGTGTGCCCAAATTCATGTCCATTAATCTGTCCATCTAGAACATAGGCAACCCTTTCTGGGTCTTTTCTGTCCTCTGGGCAGAGTTCTAGGGACCCTCATATCCATCGTCATGGCCTTGACCTTTGATAACAAGTCTACCGCATACACACCTGAAGACCCACTATGCGTCAACAAGAGAAGCACCAAACGCAGCCTCTGAATCTAGTGGAGAAAATGGAGGCAAGATAGAGTCGGAGAGGGCCAGGCTTGGAGATCTTTCTGTTCTAGACCTGGAGGTGTGGGGGAGGGGCACTGGTCATGCCATCCCTGCAGAGTATGATGCCCACCCAAAGACATGCTTTCTACTTAATACTAACGAGGGCACTTGCTAGCAAAAAAGACCTCCCTTTGAAAGTGGATTCAGAGCATACATGCCTGGAGGGGAACTGGTCTGCAGAAAGCAGGCACTGGAAATGGCGGTACTGTTTTGGGGGAGAGGTACCTGGGATCAGGAAGGACCCCAGTACTGTTTTCCGTCAGGTTCGGTTCTGTTTTCACCCTGTTTCTAGGGACCCAAGGGAATGGCCTGAGTGGAAGCGGAGGACTAGGGAGGAGACAGGTGCAGCGGGTCTTCGCGAACACTGGCTCTGCCCTCTGCAGTTCCCTCCAGCACGAAGTATGCAAACAACTACGTCTGAATCTGCTGTTCCACCATCAGGAGCTTGGGAGCAGATGAGCCTGGCGAGTCCTCGCTGGGACCCATCTGTCTCCTGACAGTCCCTCTCCCTGAACATATGAAAGGAAAGGAAGTCCTAAATAGCTGGGTTGCATAAGGTCTGCAATTATTTCCAACGTTTATCCAACTCATAGAAGTCAACTCAGTTCTATTTCAGGTCGCTGGAATCCAGGCAGAACACCGATGTACCACCCAAAGGCACAAGTAATCACGTGGACCGAGTGACCCAGAGCAAGAGGGAGAAGGGCATTTGGAGTGGAGGCCAAAGTCAGAGTCGGGCAGTGTCTCACAGAAGGGAGAGTACAAGGTGGGAGGTGTCAAAGAGGAGAGTGAGGCTGTGTCAGGAACTTAAACCACAGTAGAGATCTCGGTCAAGGATCGGGTTTGAATGTTGAGACAGTTTGTAGTTCGATGTGGGAGTGTGCAGAGAGAGGGTAATAAGAATGGGAGACACCGGCTTGTGAAAAGCACGGAGTCTGAGGACAGACTAGAGCTCCAGGCTGAGAGAGGCGGAGCCTAGAGATGGCTGCTCAACATTTCAGTGAGGAGGAGCTGTTCACCAGGCAGACGGATAGAGAAGATGCCATGACGTAATACTGGAGGCTGGGTCATCATACAGAATAGACGTTTCCTCCGGTCTGGTGGCACATCCCCGTGCTGGGGAGGTAGAGGCAGGGAGATCAGGGACTCAAGGTCAGAGCGGACTCCATTGTGTGGCTTGGTTTCAACCGCTGTCTAACACTTAGCTGATTGTGGAGTCATGGAAGCTCACGAACAGGGCATTCTTGAAGCATTTCACGTGGCGGGCGTGTCACGAGGCAGACCAGTCGCCCCCACTCAGACCCCTTTCATCATGAAGCCATTACTGCCAACATAGAGTGCTAGGAGCCAATCACTTCCCAAGAGCCCACGCTGAACATACCATCAACATGCGAACTGAAGACTGAGCTTCTTCTTTATCTCCTGCTTTCTTTTCTTTGTTTTGTTTTTCAAGACAGGACTTTTCTGTGTAGCTGTCACAGTCCTGAACCCACTCCGTACATCAGCTACCACACAGTTTGTTTTGTTTGTGTGAGACAAGGTCTCATTATATAGCCCTGGTCATACTGGAACTTGTTATGTAGACCAGGCTGGACTGGAATTCAGAGAGATCGCCAGGTATGTGGTGGCACATGCCTTAATCCCCACACTCAGGAGGCAGAGGCAGGTGGATCTCTGTGGGTTCAAGGCCAGCCTGGTCTACAGAGCAAGAGAAAGAGAGTTTCAGGATAGCCAGGGATACACAGAGAAACCTGTCTTAAAAATCAAACTAACAAAAAAGAGATCTGTCTCTGGTTCTTTTTTTTTTTCTTTTCTCTTTATTAAAAGAACTATTTATTTTATGTATAGGAGTACATTGTAGCTATCTTCAGACACACCAGAAGAGGGCATCAGATCTCATTACAGACAGTTGTGAGCCATGGTGTGGTTTCTGGGAGTCAAACGCAGGACCTCTGGAAGAGCAGTCAGTGCTCTTAACCACTGAGCCATCTCTCCAGCTCCCATTCTCTGGCTCTTCAGTACAGGGATTCAAGTTGTATACCACCACTCCTAAGCTTGAAATTACTTTTAAATGAAGAGCCAAAAAAAAAAAAAAAACATTGTTATTAAATCTTCCTCAGGGGACAGCCATGGAAATCTCAGCCTGACTGAATGCAGAGAGGCACTGGAGTGACTGAATTAACAGTTGGTGTGTTGAGACACTGTGGCCTGTGTGGCAGCACCCTTGACATTTGGTTGGTTGAATACCAATGGAGACTGGTGATGACCCTGGGTACATGGTGACCTGGGCAAGGATGTAGGACCTGCTTCTAAGATCACACATACCTGTGGACAGGCAAGACATGGGCATCAGGCATTGGGATCATAGCCAACTCCAGAGGGGGGTCTGGGAGATGCTGGAAGATGAGGTAGAGGCTGTGGCGATCCACACCATTCGCCATTACAAGATGGCGCCGAGGAGTGTGGTAAACATCTCATTTTGGCCTTTGTCCCAGCACAAGTCTGCCCGGCAACAGCAAGCAGCCTATCCCAACCCGACTAGCTTATCTACAAGGGAAAGTCCCTGTCCTGCCTATATATGCCGCTCCCTTTTCCTTCTCCCTCGCCCCTCATCTTCAACTCTCCATTAACCAATCGGTACTCCAATAAAAGTGTGATCAGAGAAGAATCCTCGTGTCGGTGGTCTTCTTCCCTGCCGGTCAGGGGGGCTCGCCACAAGAGGCTTCACTAAGCAGAGAGGCAGAGGAGGCTGCAAATAGAATGCAGTGACAAACCTGGACCAAAAGAGAGATGACTGTTGCAAAAAGTCACATGGCTGGTGCGATGTGCATGAGTGTTAACATAGGGCATGCGGGTGTGTATGCATGAGCGTGTGTAGGAGAGAATAACTGTGTGTGAACACACATGTGTGAACAGAAGCATGGGAAGAAGTTGGGTGTGAAATATGAGCACATGTGTGTGCAGATGTGAGGCTATGTGAGCATGTATGTACACTGCTGTACATATGGACATGAGCATGTTTAAATGTGTGAGCATGGGAGACTGAGCATATATGTATGCATGTGTCGAGTCTGCAATTGAAACTGTGGGAGCACACGTTCTCATGTATGTGACAGCAGGCTAGGGAATCTGGTGGCGGTACAGTGTTTGACAGTGTCCGAGCCAGAGCAGAGGACAGGAATTTAATCTCACAGCTCTCTGGACGTGGAAGAAGACGACAGACCACCCAGCATCCAGAGAGATTCCTGGAGAACCCGAGGGACCTCTCAGAAGACCTACAGCGATGAGGCACTTCTCTTTGACATATCTGTTTGCCCCAAGACCCTCAACTATCCAATTCGGGATCAACCAACATCCTGGGAACAGCCAGCACTCAGGCCTCACTCTGGTTAGTTTTGTAGGTGAACCTATTCTTGCTTGGGTACCTGATAGCCAAAGGCTCATCCAACTAAAAATATCCATCCCAGGACACCAGTTGGTCCCCAAGCCAAAGCTTTCCCTGTTCCCTTGAACCCTTTGGACCAAGGCCAGTGACAAGTTACTCCCACGCGTCACCGCCACCTGCCACCTGGGATGGAAGGTAGGAACAAAGGGTCTTTTCAATATGTGTCCTTGACACCTAGATTGTTTCCTTGCACAGGAAGGTGCTCAACATAGAGACCAGATGAGCCACTCACAGCCGTGGCTCTCACACAGAGGGACAGCATCACACAAGGGGAAGTAGCCCCTGGGCTGGCACACACCCAGCTTCCTGCCAAATCAAGAGAAATCACCAGCTCTGTGGGAAAGAGCAAGGCCTCCGTCCGACCCGTTCTCTTCCCAAACATGGAAATACAGCCCAGCAGAAACCACGCCTGGCCTCTCCTGTCATCGCTGAGTTTGCTGAACTCTGCTCTATGCAGACTTGGCCTAGGACTCGGTTGAAACTCATCAGCTTTTCCCCACTGACGAATCTGTGGCGTGACCCTGGCCCTGTGTGAAGTTTGGCTCTGGTGAGTGACAGCTGGTGGGGCTTAATCCAAGAACAAAGGACAAGTCCTCCAGAGATGATTAGAGGTGCTGGAAGCTGAGCTCTTGGAGGAATTTAACTGACAGCAGAGACCCAAAAAGAGCAAAAGAGCACTGCCTCTGGGGCCTGGACACAGTAGGAAACAATTCTAAGCAGTCTGGAGGCGGAACTCAGAGAACAATGAACACATTCCCGGGAGGAATCCGCACCTGATGTGTGCTTGCGAGGGCCAAGTGGAGGCAGGCAGCCGTTGGCACAGTCTCTCGCTTCACAACACGTTTCCATTTCAAAGCAGCAGAGTCCTAGTAAGACTGATTCTCTCTGGGCACCCCAAAGACCCCCATTCCCAGGCACCAAGCTCCGGGGGTCCTGACCAGAAGTTGGGACACCCATGAGTAAGTGGAGACAAAATGGGCAGTCTGAAATCAGGTACACTAGGGGCCAGTGAATTCAGCCCAGCAGCCTTTCCAGAAAAGGCAGGGACCTGTCAGATATAAGTCCTGGAAAGAAAATGTTGGTCCAGTCTAGTTGCCCGCTGACTAGTATCCCAGAGCGAATCACTGATTCTTCCTATTGAGGGAGGCGGCCTGGCAGAAAGGCTACCTCGAGTTTCCTGAAGGCACTTAGACAAGGCTTGAGTCTATTGAGTCTATCTTAGACAAGGTCTGGGAAAATTCCCTTAAGCAAGTGTATTCCTTTAGTCTATAACATTGGCACATCTCAAACCAAAATCCCACTTAGACCTTGACAAGCCTACCCTAAAACTCACAGAGAGAAAAGAAAGGCCCAGAACCCCAGGACACACCCCGGGGAGAAGGAGGGGTGTGACTCTCCAAGAGACTGGAAGGCATTAAAAGACAGTGGGAAGTCCAGGATGGTGGGTCATCACCAGGGACCTCTAAGGGATTAGTAGCGTCCTGTCCTATCCCTTGGTAAAAATGGGGTTCCTCTGAGAGGCCCTGTCAGTGCAAGACTCCCAAAACGTGGAGTTTACAGAGCACCCGTGTGGCTCTCACTTAACATGTAGGCGCTGGCAGAGTGCAGTGTGTGACACACACATGTCAATGTAGCACTCAGAAAGCTAAGGCGGGAAGACGATAAGCTATAGGCCAGGCTGGGCTACACTGAATACGGGACCCTATTTCCTGAGAGAGATGCCAATCATCTTGACTTGTTCGTTATATAATTCACTCATGTATTGAAACCTTACATGGTGCTTCATGAATATGCATAATTATTATGCTAATAAAACTTAATCTTAGAAGAATAGAAAGAGTTATGGTCTCCAGGCTTCTTGTCTGCCTTCGGAGAGTGCACGGCTCTGTGGGTGCTCGCTGTCCAGTGACCTGTTCTGCTCACTTGAACAGCGTCTTGTTGAATACACAGAAATATGGCTGCACCAAGCAGCAGTGTCTGGCACATCCGCACTGGATGGCGAGCCAGTGTTACCATGGACAGATAGCAGCTGGTGATCAACAACAGGATGGCACATCTTCCCAGTGCCGTTTCTGTGGGACCAGACCAGCTCACGCGGCCCTCCAGGCTGACAGTGGTTTACACAGAAGGTCATCATAACCCGAGCTGGCACTGCCGAGGGCTGGCTCTGGGACTTAGTTGTACTTCACTGGAGGCACATAAGTGAGTTTTTTAAAAATAGTAGTGCTCTTCCCTCGCCCCAGAGATTCTGAATTAATTGCTCTGGAGTGGAGCCAAGACGTGGCTATTTTTTAAGAAGCTTCCCAGATCACTCTCACAGATAGCCCTGTTCAGGCTGTTTGGTCTCCACATTTAAGAAAAATGAAGCCAGACTTGATGGTGCACACCTGTAATCCCAGCATTTGGGAGGCTGAGGCAGGAGGATTGTCACAAGTCTGAGACTAGCCCCGGCTACATAACAAGACCTTGTTTCAAAACAAAAAGAAGTAATAAATTCAGCAGGGTTTGACAGCTGGGTACTTCTCTGTGGGAGGAGCTTTAGGCCCCATTCCCAACTTTGGGGGGATGGGGGTATCTAAGCTTCCATTTTATCTTTGGAGTTAGCCCTGCGGCTGGGCTGCCAGGAGCCACCATGCTATAGGGAAATGTCCCTACACATAAACTACTGTCCACCACTCCAGGGCCGGAGCAGTGGGCTCTGTGGGGGTGGCAGGGGTAACTGGGGACACTGGAGGCTACAGACAGCTTCTTCCCTCTAGGGGGAAGCTGTGGCCAGCAGGCCCATCAGCTCCTCCCTCCTTCCATTTGCTAAGGCCCCAGGGAACCAAAGAGCTGCAGTGTCTGCTGCCAGGAAGCCCTGAGAAACACTTCCCTGGCCCCTAAAAGAGAGCACTGTGTATTTCTCATGAAAGGGGACATGGAAAAACTCCGCAGGGCCGCAGTAGTCCTGACCAGGATGTAGACCCCTCGGCGTCACCTGGCCAGGGACAGGGAGAGGGCAGGTCTTCTCTAGCTGCTGCCATCTGAACTTGGCAGAGCTGAGGAGGCTTGGCAAATGTAGCTCTCCTACCAAGGAGCAAGCTCACGGCTCCCAGCAGCAGGAAGGCTCACCTGCCCACCGTCTTCTCTCGAATGCGAGGAAAGAGAGGTTCTAGAATGACGCAGCTGGCCCCCTGGGTCAGCAGAGTTGTCTTCAAGGCAGTGACTGCAGTGTGCTCTAAGGACACCTGTACACAGTGACAGTCCAACCTGGGAATCTACTTATTCTGGGCAAAACCTATTCACCAAGTGGCCAAGTGAGACGGCAGAGGATTAGGAAAGAATGTGGACGTTCATGGTGGCGGTGGGGCCTTGCACAAGGAGAGAACGGAATGAGACAGACAGCCAGACGGCCCAGACTTCTCGAAGGCCTTCATTCTTTTGTCATGGCAAATGTGACGCTCTGAGCAGCTGGGGAGCATCTCTTCAAAGGAAAAACTCACTCATGCCCACAGGACAGCCTGCTCTCCAGGGGAAGCTGCAGAATGTGGGTCCAGAGCCACCTTTGATGTTCCCGACCTTGGAACAATGGGGGAGGTGGCTGGGTGTGTGAGGGAGGAGCCCACCTGGTCAATGGCGCCAGCTGTCACCATGAGGGGCAGTTCACAAACACTTGCCTCTGCCCCTTCCTTCAGCTCTGAGAGTCCCTGGTGTTTTCTCCTTGACAACGCAGTAATTTGGGGAGATGCATCCTCTGTCCTCCACCTTTTTAATGATCCACTTGTGGAGGACAATATCAAAAGGAATGTCACTTCGTGACCTGTGTATGACTGCCTGCATTTGCCCAAATCCTTCTGTTGGCACGGGCACCCACATTTTATTCAGGTGAAGAGCGTTGAAAGAGGTATCCAGAGTGAAATATTGTCATCCTCCCTGGCAGCACTCTGCATGCTAAAGTAAAGCCCCAGCCCTGGGGAGCCACCGGCCATCAAAGCTGACGGTAATCCGGGAACAATGCTCCATGACAATGTTTTTATTTTTATTCCCTGACAGGTGATAGGTGCTGCAGAGCTGGCTGTATCCTGAGAAGCCCACGGGAGAAACTCAGCTTTGTACTTGAGCAAAGTCAAGGTCATCTGTCCATTAAATATATATATTCATATGTGTGCATATATAAATTCATATGTATACATAAATTCATATGTATATATAAATGCATATATATATATATATATACACACACACATACATAAAACACACATGTATATATGAAAAAAACAACATCTCTTTCTTAAGCTGCTTGGGAAAAAAAGTATACCTCCTTTCCTACGGTGATCAATAGGGATGAACAGTATTATGAAGACTCCCAGCCAGACCTAAGGCATTTTCTTGGGTGTCTGTTCCTTTTCTAAGTTACCCCCTTTTTCTTAACAGAACATTATCTTAATAAGCTGGGGTAAGAAGAATGTAGCGCCCGTACTACTGAGGCTCATGCAGCACATTAGATAAAACAGAATCCCCATCTTCTGGAAGACAGGTCTGTGACATTGTCTTAAGGTCCTTTGGAGCAACCCACAGCTATGATGCAGAGACACAGGAAAGGGTGAACTGCCAAGGAAAAACTTACTTATGAAAGGACCCTCCACCCCAAATTACAAGGAGATGAGAGGCCCTGGGCCACCATCTGGCAGATGCTTGCGTTGTGCTGCCCCCTGTTGGCCAGTGTCGCCTCTGCAAAGAGGGATGGACACTCCTGGGTCCAGAACTCTTGTCAGTTTGCAGAATTCTGGACAGGAGCATTGGGGAAAAAAAAATCTGAAAATGCATGACAGTGAGAGGGTGTGTTTTTAAGTGGCAAATAGGAATTTTTTTAAAGGGTAGGTGTTTTAAAGGGTAGAGGATAGTTTCCTCTAACATTAGCCACTAGATTCCCCTTAACCCTTTAGCTACTAGATACCTTCCTGGAAACATGTCTCCCCATGCCTGAAACATCACAGGGTTTACTGATTATAAATTAAAGTTTTAGTTGCAAATTAGGTTCTCTAGGTTAACGAAAATAAAACTCAATACTATAGTAAAAGTGATGTGAGTCTCAGCATCTCGCTGAGTTTGAGACCCACGCTTCTCCTGAGGAGATGCGGTAGCTACATGAGATGAAATGAGGAAGGTAGGTGTGCTGTCAGTGACTCCGTGAGGGTCACTTGTACACAGCATGGCCGTACTGGGATGCACTGGGATGGCTGAGATGGTTAGAGTGTGACTGCAGAGAGAGCAGCACACACAGTATGTTTACAGTGAGTCAAGCGGTAGTTCATGTCCCCCGGAAGGAAGGCCACACGAACTGCAGAGCGACATTCAGAGAGTAGAAGTTTCCCCACACACCGAAACTATGCTACATGCCTACAGGCAGATGCTGAGGTGATTTCCTTAATCCCTTGCTAAGTTCCATCTTCAGACATCTTGGTGGCCCACGTGTCTGTTTTAAAGTCACCAGTCCTCCCTAACCTCTGCTCTCAGTACTGTTCCACTGAGATGGTTGAAGAGGTGGCGAGGTCACACGTAGTAGGTTGGCACAGGGCAGCCAGGGTGTCCAGGGCAGGGTGGACTCTAAAGAGTCATCACAGCCCAGGTGCTGGCTGAAGTAAATGGAATTTCTTCCCATGGAGAACTCTGGAAGGCAGAACTTTGAACTTGGAAGTTACCTTGGAAAGAAGGAAAGTGGGGGGAGCGGGGAGCTGGAGAGATGGCTCAGCCGACCGCTCTTCTGAAGGACCCGAGTTCAAATCCCAGCAACCACATGGTGGCTCACAAACATCTGTAACAAGACTGACTTCCTTTTCTGGAGTTTCTGAAGGCAGCTATAGTGTACTTACATATAACAAATAAATCTTTTTTTTTTTTTAAAGAGGAAAGTCAGGGGCATATAGATTCACCGCAGAGGGCTTCCAGAAAAGTACACAGTCCAAAGAATGCTTGCAAGGGATTAAGGGGTTACCTCAGCACCTACCCATAGTCCTGTGGCACATTTACTTACAATTGGTCACCAAGAGCCAACAAATTTTGTTTGTTGTGAAATAAATCTAAATGTAGGCTCTTAGAGGAGGAAAGGACATATAAAAAGTCACAATGCCTCAAAATAAGCTATTTTGAATTATTCATATCCTAGGGAAAATATATTTTCAGCCTACTACTAGAAGAATAAACAAGCTAAAATTGCTTAGAGTACTGGCAGGTGTTTATCTTTGGGGTGTCATCATACAAGCTGGTGTCTTAAACAGTAATAACTCCAGAGTCCCACAGTGCACTTCTGAATATATTAAATTGCTGTTTAAAAAATGTTCCTGAGCAATCAAGTTGATTTATTTTTGGCATTTTTGTTTTTGAAGCAAAGGAGAAACAAACATATTATGCCACAAGGTAAATGAGAAAATATTTTTATGCTCTAGGAGATGAATGTTGCTTTCCTAATAACATACTGGGCGGGGCCTGGATAGGGGAGGTCAGAGGCCCTCAGTATCCCAGGTCTACTATTTTGGGTCTTTCTCCTGGCGACAATCTCTTACAGTCTACGCTGTGATGTCATCAGAGCTCAGCCCAACCATGCCACAGGTCTCTAAGAACCCCACCTCACTGTCTACAGGACCCCTCTGTGAGCCCCAGCCCCTTCAAACCGAGGCTCTGGGTGTCTCTCCAATGTTGAAACTACATTTTTGCAGCTTCTGCCTTTTCTTCCTGCCTGGGAGACTTCCCTTTTCTCTATTAACAAAGACAACATCTTCAGTAGGCATAGTAGTAGCACAGGTCTGTAGTCCCATTTACTGGGAAAGCTGAGGCAGGAGGATCATTTAAACTCAGGAGTTTGAGACCAGCCAGAGCAACACAGTGAGACCCTTTAAAAAAAAATGCAGATAGCTGTGGTCACATTAGCCTTTAGTTAGTGCTCCCTGAATTCCAGACCAGCTGGGGCTGACCCTGATTCAAAGGGAGGAAGGGAGGAGAGAAGGAGAGAGGGAGAGAAGGAGAGAGGGAGGGTGCGTGGGAATTACTGTGTTATGTCAATTTCTCTTTCAACACAAATGTGACACATGCTAATCACAGCCTTTCCCTTCATGGATGGTGACTGATCGACGTAAGTGATCGGAAAGCTATCTCCTTCTTTATAGCTGTTGTATGCAACTCTCTGTCTATTGGTGGACATCACGATACCTTCCACCCCTGCCCCTACGGCACCGACTGGTGTCCTTTCTCACCAGTCATGTGGTGTGTGGACACCAGGTTTGCAGGAGAAATACTGATAAGTCAGCCCATTGGGTCGAAGTGATATGACTGATACTGACCAGGCACAGGTGTGTCTCTGCAACCTTGGGAGGTGGAGGCAGGAGATCACTTGAGCCCAGAGCGTGAAGCCAGCGCGGATAACAGCAAGATCCCCTCTCAAGACATATTTTTGATAATTACAGTCCCTGTTTCCTCCTTCCCAAGTCATCCCAATTCACACCCCTTGGCTGCGCCAGGATGCTGCCGGCTTCCTTCTTCCCCCGCCTTTGTCAAAGCAGCTCCACTGCAGGGAACAGTCTCTCTCTCGCTGTGGTTCCCATGCCTTTTGCTCCCTTGAGTGCAGGAATCAGCTCTTCACTGAGGGAGAGTCAGACCACGTGGTTTTCCTTCCCTGCGCGTGCCCGACCTTGGCCCACCTTCCCCTGATGTCACTGGCTTTATTGGTTTGTGGGAGTGCATTGGGAAAGGAGCCCTTTGTGACATGGGTTGCAAATACTTCCCCCGCCCGGCTTGTCCTGTACTCTTCAATTTCGACAAGACAACACAGCATGTAATTATATAAGCATGTTTCTTGGTCTTATCTTTTATGGTGTCTGGGGCTGTGAGCTACTAAACAAGCCTCCTCCACACCAAGATTATAAATAAAATTGTTCTTGTTTTTCTTCCTCTTTGTGGCCTTATTTTTCACACTTAAATCTTTGAATCATCTGGAATTTGTTGTCACACAGGAGTGAGATCCAACCATATTTTCTTCCAGCTGGAGACCCAGCTGTCCTAAAACCATGATCCCCATTCCTCACACACAACAGCCAGCCGGTAGCTCAGTGCCTGCTTTAAAACCTGAATTCCCCCTACAGTGACCTTTCCTGCGCTGTGGTATTTCTGACTCTACATCTGTTTTCCTACCCATCCTCCTGAGCATTCTCCTTTGCCTATAGGGATGTGGTCATCTCAGGCTTCCGTCCCCACAGGAGACGGCTCTGGGAATCTAGAAGAAAAGCAAGTTTCCCAGACACTCAGGTACCATATATGCAATCCCCACAGGAGACGGCTCTGGGAATCTAGAAGAAAAGCAAGTTTCCCAGACACTCAGGTACCATATATGCAAGGGTGTGGAATATGCACAGAACCTATGCATACCCTCCTGTAGACTTTGGCCATCTCTATATGGCCTGCGATGTGACCTAACACAGCCACACTCTGTACACGGCTGCACCGTGCAGGGAGCCATGATGCTCCGGAGAGACTGCACATTCTGCCAGAAAAGCTTCCTCAGACATTCTTGAAATGCAATTGGTTGGATACACAATCTGCGGATGAGAGGGAGGTAGAGTGTACCAGCTCTGCAGCTGGAGCCACGCCTGCGCTCTCATAGATGAGCCTCCAGTCCTGGAATGTACTTTTTCTCCCCTCCTGAGCTCAGGAGGTGAGTGACCATGGAGCAAGGCATGAAGCAAGGCATGACGACTTCCTCCCAGGGCAGATGGGGGTGACAGCTCGCCACTGCTGGAAGACTGTGGATGAGGATAAACAAAGGGCCTGACGCTATCTGATCTGCAGGTGGCAGATGGGGACAGCCCCCCCAGATCCAGTCACCCCAAGCACAGGGATCACCAACCACTTCCCTCCCTGTCCCTTCCCTACTTTCAGATGCTGTCAGATGTGGCCATGGAGGAAACAAGTTCCTGCAGTGGAGCCGGCTTAACGTCCCATGTGGGATGCTGAGTGGAGGATCTCCAGCCTGCCCCCTCCCCCCATCCTTGTCACCTGTCCCTCTCAAAGGCAGTACGGCTCAACAGGCTCAAGACTTAACTCCATGCTTCGTCTTCAAACATATATGCTCTCCAGCTCCGGTCAGAACCACAGGAGCCATGCCTATAGAGGACTTGAGACTTGCTGTGTGTTGCCTGTGTGTGTTTCGGCCTGGAGGGGCCATTAGGCCAGCCTCAACTTCAACACTGTTTCCCTGTATAGAGCTAGGATTTGTCACAGAGGGTCCCCCATATGGCCCACTTCCCTGTGGGCGGAGCTGTGAGACGGGATGTGCCACAGGTGGCTTGGCCTGAAGAGCAGCCATGTCAAGGGCATCGCTCCCTCCTTCCTGCTACTCAGTCAGCCCTTCCTTTGCTTTAGCATCTTTCCTGATCCTGTCTCTTCCCACTGCTGCGGCCTCAGGGGAGGCCCTCCCTCACCACGTCCCGGAAGGGCTGCAGCGTGCCCGCTGGGCCCTGCATCTCTTACCTGCTACAGTTTGTATCTTAAGTGCTCCCTACCTCCCCACCCCCATGGCAAAGGCTTGCTCCTCCGGTGCAGCTATTGGGAGGTTGTGGAGCCTTGGAAGGTGGGGCCCAGCTGGAGGCCTTTGGGTCCCTGAAGTGTGCTCACAGGGGACTGTGGTGCTCTGCCCTCTTCTCTTTTCTCTCATTTTGCTTCTTAGTAATGAGGTTTTGCTCTGCCACGTGCCCCTCACACTGCCACCGGGCACCCCACTAGAAGCCGAAAAGCAACAGGTGTGCCTGATCGTGGACGGGAGTCTCTGAAACTGAGCCACACCCCCCTGCCCCCCCCCCCCCCCCCCCCGCTTTTTTTTTTTAAACTTTCTTATCTCAGCCGTTTGTTTTTATTACTTATCTCCTTACTTATTTCGTGTATCAGGTGGTGACTTTGTATGTCAGAGGACATTGGCTGGGGCCTGGTCTTTCTTTTGTGTGGGTTCTGGGAATCACACTTAGGTCCTTAGGCTTGCCAGCAAGCACCTTCCTCCAATGAGTCAACCTGTCAGCCCAGGTATTTGTTACAGTAATGGCAAACTGACTAATAACATCTTCTCTGGAATATGAATGGATCGCCATATAGTTTTAGAAATCAAGAAACACATAATTCCAACACTCAGGAGGAAGTTCTCACACTGAGTTCTAGACCAGCTTGGTCTACATAGAGAGTTCTAAGACAGCCAGGGCTACATAAAGAGACTCTGACTTAGACAAACAATATGCTACTGGGGTGGGGTGCAGCTCAGTGGTGGAACACTTCCTAGCAAATCTGAGGCCCTGGGTTCCATCTTCAGCATGACAAGACAACCACAAAGCCCCTCTGGTAGCTCTCTGCAGACACCGCTTTCTTCCTCTCCTCTGCCCACAATTGTCCTTCCCTAGAGCCCACCCCATCCAGGAAAGGCTCTCATCTAAGGTGCCTGCATCTTCCTCATCTGCAGGGTGGTGTGAGGGCTACTTATGCCTTCTGTCACGGGCATCTGCACAGGTCACCGCGGCCAAGCTCTGTCTCCACATCCCCACGCTTCCCTCGGGCATGCTCCTCTTTTGACACAACACCAGGATTAGGTCATCCTCAGAATCTTGCCCATTCTCCACAAGGTTTGAATGTCACTTTCACCTTCAAAAGGGTGTTCCCTCCTTCCCTCACACTGCAAGCTTGGCTTCTCACCTGAGGTTCTGTCCCCATATTAGTTTCCCCGACACTCTCTCAGAGGGTGTGCCTCCTACCACTCAGCGCCCCAGCACTTCTAGATTACACTCCTACAGGCCTCCTGTAATAAAGGGTCATGTGGCTTGGTTCCTCACGGTGTATCTGGCAAAGAATAGGTATTTATTGCATAACAAATACAGACGCTGCATTTCTTCAAAGAACGTGACAGACCTTTGTAGAAACCAATCGCTCTCAATTTAGTTATCCCATCTGCCTCTCCTGGCTCCTCCCTGAGCTCGCCGACCAGTAGACACCGGCCTTACCTGGCCTGCCTCCGGTGGCTCAACCCAGCAGTTCCACCCGGCCCCACCCATCACCTCGGCCCGCTCCTCAGACCCCGCCCCTCAGGCTCCGCTCCACTGTATTAACACCAGCCAACCGTCCTGCCACTCCCCTCCGGCTCCAGCCGACCCCACTCCACCCAGGAGTTCCACCTGACCCCTCTCAGGACCCCTTCCTTCGAGTACCGCCCACTATACAGCAGGCTTCGTCCCTGTGGCGGCCCCGCCCCGCCCCGGCCCCACCCGACCCCGCCCCATCCCACTTGCTCCGCCCCGCCCCTCGGCCCCTCCTCTCCTCTCCAACTCCACCCTGCCCCACCCACCTGCTCTGCAGACCCCGCCCCGCCCTCGGGCCCGCTCACCTGTACGCCCAGGGCGACACGCTGCGCAGGTTGGTGGGCGGCCGGAAGCGGCGGTCGGCGGACCTGCCCCCGGCGGGGCAGCTGGCATTGCGCGCCTGCTCGCGCGGCCCGAGCTGCAGCGTGTGGTGGAAGGCGCTGAGCACGCCGGCCGCCAGCCGCCCGTACAGCTGCTCCAGGAGCTCCTCCGGCCGGTCCGCGCAGTCCCGCGGCCGCGCCGGGCGCCTCCCGGTCCTCAGCGCGCCCGCCGCGCGGCCCGGCGCCAGTGCCAGCAGGAAGCCGACCACGAGCATCCAGACCTGCGGGACAGGCCGCGCTCAGCGTCGCGGGACCCGCCCGGCGCTCCGCACACCGTGAGGCCCTCCCCGAGCATGGGCGCCGCGCGGGCCGGCCCCCGAGCGCCGTCCCCGCCCGCCCGCCGCCCGCGCGCCCCCCGGGGCCCGGCCCGCCGCCGGCCCGCGCGCCCCCGGCCCCCGCCGCCGCCGCCGCCCCGAGCCGGAGCCCGCGCGGGGGGCGGGTGCGGGGCGCGCATGCACGTGTGCGTGTGTCTGCCGGGCTGCTGCGCGGCGGGCTGCGAGTGCCTGTGAGACGCCTCTCCGGGCCGTCCCGCCGTCCTCCCCTGCCCTCAGCCCAGCCTGGCCTCGGCCATGCCCTCGCCGGTGCCCCCGAGGGCGCTCACCAGTGTCCCCAACATCGCGTCGCCGGAATGCTTTCCAGACTTGTTAGGAAGGGGGCTGAAGGCTCTTCTGCCAAGTAAATAAAGGCGCCGCACTCGCGGGGCGTGTGGCCTGCGGGCTGGGTGTCGCCTCTGCAGAAGTGGACTGGCGGTCCGCCTGGCTGGAGGAGGAGGAGGAGGTGGCGACTGGCCTCGACGCCGCGGCACGGACCAGTGGGGCCTCGGGGATGCAGTCGGGAGGCCGACTTTGGCTCAGAGGAAACGGATTTCTCTAGGCATTAAAGCGGTCCACAGGCCACTTGGAAATGAATGAATTCCAAGCTAGAAGGACTCTCCTCCTTGGGACCACCTCCTCTTCTGGGATTTCATAGTTCGAAGAATTATACTAGAGATTAAAAAACAGTTATGTTCTGTGAAGCGAGGGGAGGCTGTTTTCCCTTAAATACTCATAAAACGACTCCGTGCCTCTTATTCAGCTAAAGGCAGAGTAATAAATACCCTCCCCCACCTGACACATGCTGTAAATGGGCATCCCTTGGTCTAGTTTTACAGCTTTGGAGAACTCAATCATGGTAATTAATTGTGTGAGCACACATGTAAAACGAGCCTAATGTTCTGTGAATAAATTACGGCGAATGAAGGACTATATTGAATCTGAAGAGAGCTTGCTCACTTATTTGTTCATTATTTAAATATGTTTTGCTTGCCAGGCATCCGGCTAATGAATATGATTACTTTTGAGCCTTTATGCTTTGTGAATAAAAGCAAATGGTTGAGACTAGCTGGATGCTGTTTGAAAGTGTGAGAAATATTTTTTGACTCCCTAAGCTTTGGGTTTTAACCAAGTTGTAAACCAGTGGTTAAACTGCATTTCAGTTCTGCTATGCAGAAAAACACTTGCCTTCAATGTTTTAAAACAAATACTTTGTAGGGGCTTTACTGTTAAAAGTCTCTTCAAACCTTAGAGCTTAAAACATTTACAATTCCTAGTACACACATCTGGGTTTATGAAACACTTTTGACTAGCACATAAATTGTTAACATTGTTTCCTTTGTAGTAAACCAGACTAAAGACATTGGCACTCAAATACTACTTATTTTCCATTTGAAAAGCCCAGTGTAGGAGGTGAGCTTGCCACAGAGTTTATTCACTGTGCCAATCAACAAAGTGCCTTCCACTTTCTGAAGGTCAGACTTCCAAAGTCTGACCACTGGATAGCTCACCTCCCCTAGATCACCGTTAACAGTTTTGAGTTTGTGGAAGCCCCCAGTTACTGAAAGCTTACACCGAGTGGAGCATAAGATTCTTTGTGGTTATACAGAGGAGCAAAGCTTTTAAATAGGTGCAGATTAAAAAAAAAAGTTCCCAGACCTGACCATTTTATGAAGATATAAGACATGTTAATAATTATTCCAAACTTGAGGCTGGGGAGATGGCTCAGTGGGTAAATGGACTTGTCATGAACTAGGGGTGGGCCAGGTTCTATCCCTGGGGCCAAACAAAGGTGGCAGGAGGGAACCCACTCCACAAAGCTCCTACCTGCACATACATACATGTTGGCCTGCATGTGCATTATGGCGTGTGTGCCATCACATACGCATCACTTTACACACACAGGTTTAAAGATATTTTAAAGATTAATGCAGTTACGAGCACTGGCTGTCTTGCAGAGGCCCTGTGGTTGGTTGCTAGTACCAAAGCGGTGGCTCACAACATCAGCATCCCAAGTCTAGCAAAACTGCAAGAGCAATCTTTGAGGTGTCTCTTGGAATTGGTGTCACAGGTGGGTTGTAAGTGGCCTAATATGAGTGCTGGGAACTGAACCCTGGGCCTCAGCAAGAGTGATGGTCATCTGCTGGGTATCTCTCTAGTCATTATTTGGCACTGTAACTTCCAAAGCCAGTGCGTGATTGGTGATTTCCATGCTGATCCTAGATTTCTGAGTAAGGTTAAGGTGCGTGTGCAAACATTCTCTCTCCTCAGGCTCCCTCATGGCCTCCTCACAGCTGCCATATACCCAGCTCCTCTGTTTTAACAGTTGGGCCTTCCATTGTGTTTTGCTTCTTAATCCTGCACCATCAACTGTACACACTAACACCCTGGTTCTAAGTGCCTGCTTGCACTTTTGTCCCCCTCCAACCCCCTTCTGATCTTTGACATCAAATTGTGTGGCCATATCCAAGGTCTCCTCATCAGAAACAGCTGACCACATCCTAGTATCTGATTCCAGCACCCAAGTAAGTCCTGTCCTGCCCTTCTGTCTTCAGACAGGCACTGACACTGCAGCCTTCGGTCCTCGGTCTCTAGTCCAGTTCATTGCTCATCTTTATTGTCACATTCTTACAGTCCTTTATTCTGCAGTGCTTGTCTGCACTAACCCCCCCCCCCCTTTTTTTTTAATCGCACATGGTTTGGGGCGATGGCTCAGCCACTAAAGTCCTCATACAAGCATGAGGACCAGAATCCTAGTTTCCCAGAATCCATGCAAAAAAGCTGGGACTAGCATCTGGCCCAGATTAGCAAAAAATAAATAAATAAATAAATAAATAAATAAATAAATAAATAAATAAATAAAAATAAAAAATTTTTTTCTGGCTTGGAGAAATGTCCTCCAAGGTCCATGTATGCAAGGTAGGTCCCTGGGGCTCTGTCCTTGAAGGGGACAACCATGAGATGAATGGGGCTGTTCCACCATGATGTACTTCCAGTATTGTCATAGTGTTCTATGTCCATATGTTCTGTCACTGTGTTCTGTCGCTGTGACGAGACACAATGAACACAGCATTTAATTGGGGCTGGCTTAGCGTTCATAACTTTAGTCCATTATCATCATGGTGGTCAGGATGCATAGGCAGTCATGGTGCTGGAGAAGGAGCTGTGAGTTCTATATCCAGATCCACAGAAAGCAGAATGGGAAAGACTCTGGGCTTGGGATGGACTTTTTGAAACCTCAAAGCCCACCCCCAGTGACATACTTTATCCAGCAAAGACACCTTCTAATCCTTTCAAACAGCGCCATCCTCTCATGATTCAAATGTATACGCCTACGGGGCCATTCCCATTCAAACCACCAGTACCAGTACATGCTCAAAGCGATAGGACGCTCTTAGAGTTTAACTTCTGTGAACAGACACCATGACCAAGGCAACTCTTATAAGGACAACATTTAA
This sequence comes from Apodemus sylvaticus, assembly GCF_947179515.1. NCBI lineage: Eukaryota > Metazoa > Chordata > Mammalia > Rodentia > Muridae > Apodemus > Apodemus sylvaticus. Next base: position 70,009,148 of record NC_067479.1, read on the forward strand.
TTAGGGCTGGTTCAGAGGTTCATTCCAATATCAAGGTGGGAACATCCAGGCAGGCACGGTGCAGGCAGAGCTGAGACTTGTACATCTTCATCTGAAGGCTGCTAGTGGAAGACTGGCTTCCAGGCAGCTAGGATGAGGGCCTTGAAGCCCACACCCATAGTGATACACCCACTCCAACAGGGCCATACCTTCTAATAGTGCCACTCCCTGGGCTGAGCATATACAGACTATAACAAGGACCAAATAACCAGAGACTAAAGCCAATGAAGTTCTAAGCTAAGATAAACCTCCCCCACTCTAGATTGGTTAGCTCAGATATTTTTTAACAGTAATGAAGAGCTAATTATGTTAATTGTTTTTCTCATCACTGACCAAATACCTGAAAACAGCAGTTTTATGGGAGACATTTATTTTGGCTCAGATAGAATACATTCAATGACCAGAAAGGCAGGGTGGCAGGAAGTTCTGGGACGCAGGAGTGTAGCAGGCAGAAGCACACTCTCAGCTCAGTAGATCAGGAGATGGAACCAGCTGACGACTCCTACAAGGTACCACCCCAAACACCATCAGCTGGGAAGTTCAAACACATAAGCCAGTGGGGACGTCACAGTCACACAATAACACCAACAGTTCAATACAAATATCCTATTACATTTCCCGCCCTTTCCCCTTCTTCAAGGCCACTTACTTAGATCTGTTCTCATCTAATCTCTCATTTTCTTCCATAGACACAAAGGCAAGCCATCACCACCACCACCTCCACCATCACCACCACCACCTCCACCATCACCACCACCATCTCCACCATCAGTACCATCTCCACCACCACCACCACCACCACCACCACCATCACGATCACTACCACCTCCACCACCATCACCTCCTCCTCTACCACCACCTCCACCACCACCACTATCACCTCCACCATCACCACCACCACCACCATTACCCCCTCCACCATCACCACCACCACCACCACCACCTCCACCATCACCACTATGTGAACACTGGCCCCCTTGCACTCAAGCTTGTACATCCTTAGTCTTCCATGATGTGTCTTAGAAACCTTATGACCCCAGGGGTTAACGCTCTGGGCTTGTCTCTTCTCTGCTGTGACAGCAAAGCGTTGTGGCTTGTCTTTGTTCTCCGGTTGTAAAAGTCCTGCTTCCTGTTGCTCAGTGTATTCCAGTTTGGGACCTTTCCCCAATAGCTCATTGAAATGACTTTGATAAGGACACAAGATTATATACAATATAAAATTATTGGCAAAGTTAAAATCTTTATGAGATTTTCTTTGTAAAAGCTTGACTGCTCCTTTATATCTTTGGTTGGAATGAGCTTTCCTTGCCATTTTCCATTTCAATGTATCTATACTGTGTGTGTGTGTATGTATTTTAAATTATTTTGAGGATTTCATGTATCTATATCACCTTCCCCCTTCCCCTCCAACTCATGTCTGCCTCCCAAATTCATGATCTTTTTATTATGTATATATACTTCTGTGTGTATGTATGTATGTATGTATGTATGTATGTATAAGCTACTGAGTCCATTTAACTTTTTTTTATATGACTATGTCCAACCAGGGCTATCAACTGGGATTGGACACTTATTTAGGAGTTCATCCCTGGAGGAGACTGATTCTCTGACAGGTACTGGCCACCTATAGCTCTTCTCCTAGAGGTAGGACCCTTTGGAATTGTCCCTGTTCACACTGGCATGTCAACTGGTGATGTTGTTCTCGGACCTTTTTCAGGCGGCCATGTTGCTGAGAGCTCATGTGTAGCGTCTCCATCATATATAGAAGACATTGTCTCACAGCAGATGACCTGGTCCCCTGGCTCTTACAGTCTTTCTGCCTCTTTCATGATTTTCCCGAATGTTAGGTGTAGGGGTTATATTGGGGATATATTAGTTGGGGTTGGGCACCCGACAGTGCCCTCATATTCTAACATAATTTTGGATAAGGTGGCATTTGCTTACAGTCTTAGCTACTCAAGAGGCTGAGGCAAGAGGATCCTTTGAGTCCACAAGTTCAAGACCAACTATCCTGGACAAGAGTTGGTCTCAAGACAAATAAGATGGAGCAAGTCTCTGGACTATCTAGAGCCTCTCAGACATGTCTAAAGAAACACAAACCATCCTGTCTCAGCCTCATACTCAAAGCAAGGAATGGGCCAGCTGGTTTTGAAACTCCGCTGCACTTAGCAGTGGGGGACCATGAAAAGGAGCAAGGTTACAGGTTTGTGTTTACTCTAATTGTTTTCTTGTGCTGCCTTCAAAATAAAAGCATCTTAATAATGAGACAAAATCCCCAAGACTCCAAAGAAAACCTTCTAAACTCTAGGCAATGTTACTGAATAAAGATCATATTTATCTTAATAACTTCTAAGCCATGAAATACAGTAAGCTCACTACTGCTCACTGTGGGTCAATAAGGAAGTCATTAGCCTAAGGGAATAACTTCATAGTTTTTATTCCATTTTAAAAAATAACATCACAAATCCATCCTCAGAGAACAAAATACAATTACTTAAAGTTTCAATGGTATACAAAATTAAAGTTTGGACATTTGATCCAGGTTTAACATGAGCATTACCTTATAAGGCCATTTCTTTCCTTTGGTAAATGACTTATTTGGCCAGAGAGAGCACAATTGGAAAAGTGCTTGCCTTGCAAGCTGGAGGACCTGAGTTCAAGCCCTGGGGTCTGTTAAAGAAAGCTGGGTGTGGTGACAAGTGCTTATAAATCTCAGCAGCAAGGGAACAGAGATAAGTAGACCAGGGGTTGCTAGACAGCCAGTCTTGCCTATAAGGCAAGTCCCAGGCCAGAGGAACCCTGTCACAGATGTAATTGATGATGCCTGAGGAACATCTGAGGCTGTTTTCTGGCACACACACACACACACACACACACACACACACACACAGCATATTAGAGTTTATATTATTCTGGGAGCAAGTCATCTCCTAACTCTTCATCAGCAAAATCATCCTCATCAATTCTTTTCTTGGCTGCAGTTTTTGGTCGTTCTATCTGAGGGCCCAGCGGATCCACATAGGAGGCATCTAGGTTTCAGAAGAGATCATACCGTTAGAGCAGCAGAGAAAACAAGAAACTAGAGAGTGATGTAGACAGTGCAAACCCAATGACTCAGAGTGAACAGAAATGCTCTTCCAAGGCTGTGACCTCAGTCTGCACATGTCACTTTCTCAGCAATTCCCAGGGACACCTTGCCACCTCCCGGCCTTCCTTAGACCAGCTGTGCTGGAGGAGCTGTCGGGAGCTGGGCGGGGACAGCACTTGCCTATTTCTTTGTTACCGCTACTTTCATAAGGTTCATCTGTCCCAGGCAAAGCTCTGAGCTTGGCACTCAGTCGTTCACTTTTACTACTGGCACTATTGTTCTGGCCACTATCTGAAAACAAAAATAAAAATGCATTTGTTTAATATGCCAAGGCATCATAATACCACATTTCTTACATATGCACTGTTTTTCCTTGTGACACTGATTCTTAAAAACATTTTTTAAGATTTATTTAATTTATGCATATGAATGTCTTGCTGTACAAAACTTGTGTGTGTGTGTGTGTGTGTGTGTGTGTGTGTGTATGTGTATGCCTGTGAAGGTCAGTAGAAAGTATCTGATCCCCTGGAACTGGAGTACAGATGGTGGTGAGCCATCACATGGGTGCTGGGAATAGAACGTGGGTCTTCTACAAGAGCAACAAGTGTTTTTCACCCTTGAAACATCTCTCCAGCCTCCAAGACAAGAGTGATCTTTTCAATATTAAGTCTGTTCACTAAACTAAATAAGGTTAAGGGCTATCTATATACACACTCCCACCATATGACTTCTTCAAATAAAAATTCCCAAAAGAGGCAGGAAAAGAATACGCTTCCTGCAGAGGCAGACGAGCACAGAGAATAACCTGGCCTGTGCACACATCCATCTCTCAACAATGCACCTAGCAACCTGCCAGCAACCCAGGACCCCGACTGCATATATATATCCCTGCTACTCTGCAGTCTACATGGGATTTTATTTTATTCTTCAGAGGCCAAGAACCTGGAAACACTTAGCCTAGACCCTGCCCACTGATAACTATCAGTGTTAAGAATGAAAATTATTTATAGTAGTTGATAAACTAGAGGCAGAAAAAAATGTAAAGAGAACATAGAAAATAATGTAATTCATTTTTGTTAATTTTCTAGATGGTAGAAGAAGAGTGGGGTTTTAAAATAAGATCCAAAAGCAACCATGTGCCCAGCTGAGTGTGCACCACATCTGCATAGGTCCTGGGAATAGGAACACCGCATGCATGGACTACTTTCTTGCAGTGCTGCTTGCCCTGTCCTGAGTGCTGCACCTCAGTGTGCTCAGCACAAGAGGAAACAACACAGCACCTACTCTGGGCCCTGACAGCCTGAGGGCGGCTTTTCTCTTAAATATTTCCATGAAGTCACACCCATAAACCTTTTAAACATCCAATAACATTCTTTGCATTCCTCTCACTTTATGGATCTCTGGACATTACTATTACATTACGACTGCACTCTGGCAGCGCCTCTGCAAGTTGGTATGTTAGAGCGCCCACGTCTTAGGGCTCCGAGGCATGCTCCTCCGTAAAAAGATAGCTAGGAAGCCTGGTACAAGACTGTCCTGGGCAGGTAGCAGGGGCCTGCAGTAACTGCCACAGGGGACTCAAAATATTAATATGTGTGTAACTGTTTGAATCTGTACCGTCTCCCTGTGTGTGTGTGTGTGTAGATGTGCATGGAGACACATGCACATGTTTGGAGGTCATTCTTCACAGGTGCCTTGGACCTTGCTTTTTAGAAACAAAGTCTTTTATTGGCCTGGTAGTCATCGATTACAATAGGCTGTTTTCCTGGCAAAGCTGCAGGGACCCTTCTGTGTTTACCTCCCAGCGCTGAGATCACGAGCAGGCACTACTACACACAGCTCTTATATGGGTTCTGGGGGTCAAATCTGTGCCCTCTTGTGCTTGCATGGTAGGTACTTTACAGATTATCTTTTAAGAAACTACTTCTATTAAGGACATGGACATTTGATTTCTTTATTTTATGTGTATAGGTGTTTTGCCTGCATGTGTATCTGTGCACCACCCATATGCCTGGTACCTACAGAGAGACCAGAAGAGGAAGTGGACCTCCTGGAGCTGGAGTTACAATGGTTATACACTGCCACGTCAGTGCGAGGAACGGAACCTAGGTCCTCTGCAATAGCAGCCAGTGCTCTTAACTGCTGAGCCATTGCTCTGGCCCAGAACACATATATTTTAAAGGTTTTGGTGAACATCACATGTCTCAGCAGGGTGGAGCACTGAGACCCCAGCAGGGCCATTTAGGTTATAAAGACTCCATCTTGACTGCAGTGGTGTGTGCCTAGAATCCCAGCACTGGCTGGAGGGTTGCTGAAAATCTAAACCTTGTCTGGACTGCGAAGCAAGTTACAGAATAGGCAGGGCATGTACACAGGGAGACACCATCTCAAGAAAACACACAAACCAAACCCACTCAAATTCAGAAACAAAACAAACTCTTGCCTATCTTACAGCAGGTGGCCACGATTGGGAATTTTTTTTTAAGACAATGCTAATTTAATAAGTTAGCTGGCCTGTCTTTTGTGTCCAGTGAGTCTGCACATTTTACATCCATGTACAAGAGGACAGTGTGTATCTTCTCTCCCTGTGGTTACTGCCTCTGACTGGACTGAAATGACTCTCATCAGGGGATACGCTGGCCCTTCTAAGTTATCAGGGACCAGCTAAACAACAGATACCGATGATTCTTCATCCTTGCATTTCTCTTAAGCTATGAAGTCCTTCAAATGTCAAGTATCAGCTTCTTATTTTCAAAAAAAAATTTACACTTACTAAAACAAAGCTTTTCTAAGAAAATAAAAGTGCTCATTCCAGCTGGACGGTGGTGGTACACGCTTTTAATCCCAGCACTTGGGAGGCAGAGGCAGGTGGATTTCTGAGTTCGAGGCCAGCCTGGTCTACAGAGTGAGTTCCAGGACAGCCAGGGCTACACAGAGAAACCCTGTCTCGGAAAAAAAGAAAAAAACAAAAAACAAAAAACAAACCAAAAACCAAAAACCAAACCAAAACAAAAAAACCTGAAAAAAAAAAGTGCCCATTCCTCAGAATATGTCATGAATATAGTGGCTATAATGCTTTCAAATTTGTTCTTCAAGGATTCCCTTTTGTAAGCTATAACTCTGATTTCTTAATTTGTTAGACATTTAAAAAGTTATTTTTGGCCTTTCTTCCATCCCCAAGATGGTACTGATATAAAACTAAGAAGATACAGTCTTGGAATGTAGGGAAGTGTCTGCATCTAGAATACCTCACTCCTTCCCTGTTGATCTAAACATCCTAAGCACGGTCAGCTAGTTTTAATCTCATACTTTGAATTTTAAATATCTGACACAGAAATCAGATCTGGGAGGGAGAGGCAGAAGGACAGCAGCATTTCCTGAGTACCTGCCATGTTTAGGAACTTGATGTATGCTTATTTGTTAGTAGAGAGGTTCACTGGGGCGCGGTGGTACACACCGGAAACCATAGCACGCTGGAGGCTGAGGCAGGAGGAATGAGAGCTGAAAGCTAGCTTGGATTGCAGAGCAAGGCCTCTGTCTCCCCTCCCTCCCTCCCTCCCTCCCTCCTTCTTCCTCCCTCTCTTTCTCTCTCTACCTCTTTCCCTCCCTCTTCCTCCCCCTCTCTCCCTGTATCTCTCCTTCTTTCCCTCTCTCCCTCTCTACCTCTCTCCATCTTCCTCCCCCCTCTCTCCCTCTCTTCTTCTCTCCCTCTCTCTCCCCTCCCTCTCCCTCCCTCTCTCCTTCCTTCTCCCTCCCCCTCTCCCTCCCTCTCTCTCCCTCCCTCTTTTCCCCCTCTCCCTCTCTCCCTCCCTGTTTCCCTCTCTCCCTCCCTGTTTCCCTCTCTCCCTCCCTGTTTCCCTCTCTCCCTCCCTGTTTCCCTCTCTCCCTCTCTCCCTTTCTTCTCTCTCCTCTCTTCTCTTTCTATCCCTCTCCTCTCTCCCTCCCCTCCCTCTCTTTCCTCCCTCTCTCTATCCCTCTCTCTTCTCTCTCCCTTCTCCCTCTCCCTCCTTCCGCCCTCTCCCTCCTCCCTCTCTCTCCTCCTGTGTACAGTTCTTCTAGATTCTGACACTGAGGGACTTGAGCATGGTGGGTCCCTTTACCCTTTTGGTGCTTCTCACTGAGAAGGCCACATGCTGCACAAGGTCAGACACTAGGGTCCAGCAATACCAGCAACTCTATCTTTGGAGTGAAGGTTGCCCAAGGTGAGGCTGGTAGGGACAATGCCAGGCAGGACAGTCCCCAGCCTGGCCCTCAAGCCTTGCTTCAACACAAGAGTGGCCTCCTCCCTCCCTGCAGGTGACACAGGTGTCAGGTGTGCCTCCTTGGTATGACTGTAGTGACCTCTCCAGGACAGTCTGGGGCTCGCTCTACTCCTGGGACACAGGAGTGTGGTCTTTCACACTCTGCAATGCTATAAAAACCCAAAAAATATTGAAAGCTATTCTAGTTCAAAAAATAAAACAAAATAACAAAAAATTGTCTGCTTTTTTTTGACTATAATCTCCAAATCAAATGTCCCTCAAAAGGTTGACTGAAAAGTGAATTTCTGTTCACTGAGCCATAGTGCTTTCTTTTCACTTTAAAATCACTTGGAACATAAAAGACACATTCTTACTGGGGGAATTCACATCTAGGACATTGTCAAAATCACACGAAAAATACAGCAAGCCACTAAAATTACACAGAACAAACAAAAAAGAACAATTTAAAACAAACCCTTAATAACACAGTACTCAATCCACAAAACCATGCTAGGATAACAGGTGTTGTGCCGGAGGCATCCTTGTGCCGTGAGGACAGGTACACAGGACAAGCAGCTGTGTGCAGGTGGCTTCTCGGCCTCTTCAATGGAACCAGCATACCAGGTGAGAACAGGGTTAGCCTCTGCCTCAGTTCATCCATGGGGAACAGAAATATGGGACTATCAAGACTTTGAGACTGTAGAGCATGTGGCTCTGACTTTAGATGCTGACAATCATTGTGGCGTGGCTTTACTCTTTTTCTTTTTTGTATATCAGTATGTTAGTATCCCTTGACTCCTAAACTCAGCTCGTAAAAGAGCAATGCATTTTTACTTCAAGTAGTTCAAACTATTTTCATTTACTTCATTTTAGTTAATTCTGTAAACATAAAGCTCAAAAAAAAATTCTGTGCATTCCTGTGGCCTCAGTCCACAGGAGGCTGAAGCAGTGTGGCCACCATAGCAAGTGTCTCAAAACACCTACAGCAACAGGGATCATGTATGTGAGGGTGAAGGAGGAACCGTGGAAAGAGGCATCTTGAGGTGACACCCCTGTAGTGACAATGACAGAGTGAGACCTAAGGGGAAGACCATACTGGCACATACTGGGAACTGGCTGTGGTAACAGCAGCAGTGACCTTTCCTGTAACCATATGACACTCAGTTTGGGCATCAACTCGAAGTGGAGCCGTGGTTCTTCCACATGGGCTGGGTTGCCACAGCAGGAGCTCCTCAGACTTGGTACTGCGACACCGGGGTGGGCTTTGGCAACCTAATAAGCCTTCTGGAAGATTCTGAGTCTGGAGGACTATGGGGAGGAAGAGGTGAGTCTATTCTGATTCTGAAACACAAACCCCAAACAACAAACTCAGAGCTCTCAGGAGGTGAGCCTTGCAGAGACAGCTATGCTATATGAACCAGTAATCCTGACACACCCAGGTTCCTTATATTCTTCTAGACAAGCCTTTCAAAAGCTAGCTTGAGGCACTGCATTTTTTTTTTGTTTGTTTGTTTGTTTTTGAGACAGGGCCTCTCTACAAGGCCCTGACTATCCCAGAACTCCTGGAGACCCACCTGCCTGTTTCCTGAGTGCTGGGACTATAGGCCTGTGCCACCATCCCTGGTTCCTGCATTTGTTTTTTACACATCGTACCTGTACCTGCATAAGGCAGGCTTTATGTGGATCCCTGTTGAAAGCCTTTCTTCCCCACTGGACCTGTGCATGGGGAGGGAGGACTAAGTTCTTCTATGCTGGAAAACTGTTAGGAATCACAGGTTAACCATAACGGTGTAGAGAAGGGGCTCTTTCTCTCCAGGAACCCCTAAAAGGGAATGGAAAGGTAGAGTGCCTGAAGATGGGGGTGCTGGCACAGTGGGCCTGAGGGTATCCTGGGGCGGGGTGGGGAACTCTCAAGGCAGGACAGAAGAAAGCAGCCATAGCTTGTGTATACTGATTTCAGGGTGGGTGCTGACAGAGAAGTTCACACCTGACAACAGGATGAAGTGAAGGCATCAGGCTTGACACGCTTGAGATATTAGAAAATAAGGAACAAAAAGGCCAAAGTCAGGAGAAACGGCAGCAGCCAGGGAAGGTCCAGGCAGCCCTTTACACTGGGGCCAAGCGGGCCAAGCGAGCCAAGCAGCACGGGGCCCTGCTTGGAAAGTGCCACCAGAGTTGAGTTTCTGTAAGCACAAGGCTCACTTGTGTGTTAGTATTTGTTTTGGCCTGGAATGGACTGGATGGGAGAAAGCAAACTTGATTCAAGTTGGCAGTGGAGCAGTGGGGAGGTGGGGCTAAGGCAGTGTCCCTGACAGAGGCTTCCTTCTCTCCTCCGCTGTGGAGGAGTTAAGGAGAGGTGTGGAAGGGCCACCAGGTGGGGTGAGGCTGAGCAGCCTTCCTGTATACTGCTGAGAGCCCTAGGCAGACTTTCCACACTCCCTCCTGCAGTGCATCTTTCACAGGCCTGGGGTCTCCACAGCAGGCTTTCAGAGTGGAAAGCCAGGAGGCTCAGGCTTCCAGAGGGACTTCTGGATCTACAAATGAGCAGGCAGCCCTGAACACCAAGTGTGGGTGGTAAGCGCTGGAAACAGGCTAGTCTTTCTTCTGCAAACTCAAGCTTTACAGAGACGTGTCCTCAGAGTCTGAGGAGGCTGCTGCTAGAATTGTTTTCTTTTCTTCTTTAAGTTTAATTTAGTTTTTTGAGACAGGGTCTCACTCTGTAGACCAGGCAGACCTGGTACTCACTATTTAGCATAGGCAGGCTTCAAACTTGTGGTGATCCTCCTGCCTCAGCCTTCAAAGTGTGGGACTTACAGGTGGGAGCTCTCTCACCCAGTTTAGTCCCAGAATTTTAATGCAGTGACTATCCTAAGGATCAGCTATAAAAAGGACACTAATTATGAAAGAGCACAGGTCACATGTCTTCTATAATCATTCACTATCAGTTTGGTCAGGGAACGTTCCAGAGTTTCTTTCTTTTGGATCAGGGGAGGGATGGTAGAATCTTGGAGTGTACCTGTGTTGGCCCAGAACTCGAGATCTTCCTGCCTTGATCGCCCAGGGCTGAGATCACAGGTGGGTGACACTTGCCTGGGTCAGGAGTTTCTTTTAATGCATGTTCAGATTCTTGCTGCACAATACTTGGCTAATTTGATTTTGAAATAGATCCTTAGTCTCTCACTTACAGTTTAAAAGTCTGTACACTGTGAAGGCCAGGTTTCCAGGTAGCCATATGTGAACTTCTTAGGTACAAAACATGATAGGAGCTGTGTCCAGGCTTTCTCTCTCTCAGTGGGGCTGTTCATATGTGGCACTGGATTAAGAATGCAGCGCCTCACTGTGAGGTGTTGAATGTGGCTATCCAGGAGATATGGCCAATACTGCACACTAACTTCTGGATTCACATCATGCTTAGTTCAGAACCTCTGGACAGGGATCTGTGGGCTTAAGCTGCCTCCAGTTAATGAGGGAGTGGTGGCCTAGATCTTTCAGATTTCAGATGCAGCTCAGTCTAACTGAAGGTCAGGTGGATTCTCTAGAGCAGGAGTCGGGGAGGTGTCTGGGAGCTAGGGTCAGTAAGAAGACAGCAATATCTGGCAAGGCCAGGAGGTCAACTGCTCCTGGACATGGCAAGCTGCCTTTGATGCTCCTTCGACTTAGGCTCAACACTGCTCTCCTCACTTCTCACACTGTGTGTCATGGCTTTTGTGGACTAAGGAGAAACAGGTCAGGGGCTAGAGGGTTCCGGGGAGAAGGTTGGCTCTCCAGGAACCAAGCTGTCTGGCTAGAACTACATGCCTCCGATAACTACAACTGTGTAAACGTATTTGGCAAAGTAGAGCTCTGATTTCATGATAGAATCTTTGTCTCATCTGAATTTCTATCTACAGAAAAATCAGAAAACCCATGTGCATTCCCTACCCATGCAGCCCCAGCAGTGGCTTTGAACCTGTGTCTTCTACCTAGATGTCAACTGTCTTGTCTTGAGTAGATAACCACATCCTACTCCTCTCCCTCTGTCACTGTCATACTTGTGGATACAAGGTGACACTGCTGTTTAATTAGCCAGAGCAGGTGTGTGAGGGCGGTCCTGAGCATGGGGATGAGATGATGTAGGGAAAGATCAAAGATCTCAGTTGAGCATTTAGGGTTCTTTCCATCAGCGTCATCACGTGTCTACTGTCTCTACCACAACCTCACAGACGCTGAGAAAGTGGAACAGAAAATTTACTATCATGCTTTACTAAAAAAATGATGTCACAAGGAACCAAAATCAAGGGCTTTAAGAATGTCAAGAGCCTGAAAATCACATGAAGTATTTATGGCTGGCTCACAAGCGTGAGTTTGCTGCCAAGATCTAGAAAGGACCCGTCCGCATCTTCTCATTACACTTCCCTGCCACTAAGGTCAGACTGAAGATCCGGGCTGTCAGCATCCCTGAGACCACATGACTTCTCATGCTAAGTTCTTTACATGGGAATTTTAAAATTACAACACAGTAAAACCTCATTCATAAGCTCATCTATGCCATTCCCCAACCTGAACTTGATAATCAATGAGCAGAAACAGGTATGTAATTTAAGAACTAAAATACAGTAACATTTATAAACATATACCCTATCAGAACAATCACTTGCCAAGTTAGGAAAAGTGAGGTTTTACTGTGTATACAAACAAACAGACAAAGAACATAAACCATATAAAGGACACTGCTGGACGACCCCAGTGCTTCTGGACACCTGTCAAAGCCAGTGCTCTGCTGCAGAGGACACTTACCACTGCCAGCGCTCCCCTCTCGTTTGCTCCGAGAACCCCCGCTGCTGTCTCTGCCCGATTTTATGCGCTACAACAAGAAATAAGAAGACAAGTAGAGGAGAGTCAGTGACGTCAGAACACTCAGCCAAAGACAATCAATTCAAAACCAGCATTCCCACAGCACCCAAGCTGATCCAACATGAAAAGGGACAGAATCCTTTTAGAAGTGTGACCGCCCCGAACTTACAGACTACACAAATGACATTCCACTCAACAGCAGCCACCACTGCACAGCCAAGCAATTACAAATTCAAACAGCATTTTCTTGAAGAGAAGGATCAGGACTCAAGCATAGTAAGTGTTTGAGGAAAAAAAAGTGGAAGAGGAAGAAACCATGTACATACCAAAGGGCATTCATTTCCTTCTCTCCCTAATGTGTGAAAGTTCAACCCAGGCCACGGGAAGGTTCAGGAAGGGCATCACCAATATCACATATACCTAAGGTTTGGCCAACATCTCCAGGCTATGATGGCATTATGTCCAGGTGTGTGCATGTGTGTGTGTGTGTGTGTGTGTGTCTGTGTGTGTATATATGTGCTCAAGTGCACACTAGCCCACACATGTGCATGGAGGCCAAAGGTCAATCCTAAATGTCTTTTCAGTTGCCCTTTACCTTGGTTTTTGAAACAGGGTCTTTAAACCTGGAAGTCAGGGATTTGGCTACATTGGCCGGCTGGTAAGCGCTAGGACTCTCTTGTTTCTGCCTGACTGTGTTTGTTGGGATTACAGATGTGCCTTTTACATGGGTGCTGGTTCCTCAGCATGGGAACTGTGATTTTCTTTAAATTTCTTTCCATAATATAAGGATCTTTTGTGTTTTGCTTAAGTGTCAAACTTCTTAGAATTATTTTTAATTAAATATATTATTTAATATTCATACATGCATATAATGTATTTGTCTTCAATCCAATAATTTGACAAAATGTAATAACAAATATATAAGCATTGAATGTTGGCACTCCTAATTTCATAAAAATAAACACCAAAGGTCAGATAGGTCATGATACAATAATAATAACTGGCTTCAATACATCATTCTTATTTTAGATTATCCAAGCTAAAAAAAAAATCAGTGAACTGCAGAATTAAACTATAAATTAAATAGACTTAATATATCTACAGAATATTCCACCCAGTGGATATGGGATATGCATTCTTCTCAGTGGCCCATGGGACATTCTAACAGACATTGTAGGCTACCAGGCAAGTCTTAACAGCAGCGAACAAATAAAAATTAATGCTTTATATCTTTTCAGTTACCATCTGAATAAAACTAGAGGTCAATAGTGAGAGGAAATCAAAACCACTCGAAGAGCTAGAGACTGCATGATACCATCTGAGGGACTATGATGGTTGTGGAAGAAATTGAGAGAAATTTAAAACTTTTTAGACAGGCAGATGCTAGCAGCCAACCATTGGTCTGGGCTTGGAGTCCCCAATGGAGGAGTTGGAAGGTGGATGGGAGGAGCTGAAGGGCTTTACAGCCCATGGGAAGAACAATGATGTCGGCCACCTATACGCCCCAGGACTCCCAGGGACTAAACCATCAACCAAGGGGTACACATGGTTCCAGCCAAAAATGTGGCAGTGGAAGGCCTTGTTGGGGATCAGTGGGAGGAGTGGTCCTTGGTCAGGTGAAGGCTCAATAGATGCCCCAACAAAGGGAAATCAAGGTAGGGGAGGTGGGAGTGGGTTGGGTAGAGGGGTATATACTTGGAGGCAGGGGGTAGGAAGAAGGGTTGGAAGTTTTCAGGGAGGGGGGAAACTAGGAAAGGTTTTAGCATTTGAAATGTAAATTAAGAATATATTCAATAACAAAAAAAAAACCAACCCAAACTTCTTAGAGTTGAATGAAGTCAGTACTCAATCAGAACCTTTGAAATACAGTTAAGGCAGCTCTAGGAGGAAAGTTTATGGCTATGACTGTACACATTAACCATTAGAGGGCCAGTGGGATAGCTCAGTGGGTAAAGGCACTTACCCTGTAAGTCATGTGACCTGAACTGACCCCCCCAGATCACACTTTAGAGGTAGGAGAAGAGAATCAATTTTACAAAGTTGTTCCCTGACTTCCGCATGTGCACTGTTGCACACATGCCACATGCAGTCACACTCACACACCCACAATAACACTGTTTTTAATTAGAGAGCTAAAATAAATGACCTAATGATGTGTCTCAAGGTCTTAGAGAAAGAAAACTAAATTGAATTCTGAAACAATAGATGGCAACAAATGGTAAGATCAGAGCAGAATTAGTGAGATGGAGACTAAGAGAAGAACACGGAATTAAACCAAACAGAATTTCAAACTGTCCTTTGAAAAAACAAAACACAAAGAGACCCAATTTATCCCAAATAAAGAAAAAAGACTCACATTAATAAAATTAAAGATGAAAAAGTGAGGTTACTACAGATTCCAGTGAAATCCAGAGGATTATTATTACAGAATGTATTGAAAACTTCCAAAGGACTGGAAAACTGATAAGAAATAGATAAATTCCTAGACACATACAACTCACCAAAATTACATCAAGAAGATAGAAATAACAATGGTATCCATAAAAATCAATGACACTGAAGATGCAATAGAGTCTAACAATAGTGCCCGGGACTGGATGGATTCACTGCAAATTCTACCATGCAATCAAAGAAAAGCTAACACCATTGTTCTTCAAATTGTTCTATAAAGCAGAAGGAAAAAGAACACTCTACAAAACCATTCTACAAATCTAGCATTAGCATAAGACCAAAACTGGGTAAGGATAGAACAAAAAATTGAGAACATTATGAGACAATTTCACTGATGAACATAGGCATAAACATTCTCAATAAAATACCTGAAAACTGAATTCAAGAACACATTAAAAAAATGATCCATCCACCATAGCCAAGATGGCATCACTGCCAGGATGCCAACAGGCCAGCAGATCAGTACAGCACACGGGAAGACTACGCATTTCTGAGTCACATGATTACCTCAAAAGATGCAAAAAAGGCCTGTGACATTATTTGACATCCCTTTGTGATAAAAAGCCTTGAGGAAACTAGGAATAGAGCTAAAGACCCCAAGTAGCCATAGCAATTCTACACAGAAAGAACAGTGCTGTAAGTATCATAGTGTCCAATTTCAGAGCCACTCCATCAGATGTGAAGATGGCTCTTGTATCCTGCTCAGGACACTTAGGATGGAAGAAGCTTCTACGACTGTCAAACGATTTTACCCACCATGCTATCCCTGTCCTCATCCAGCCTTCACCCCTGGTTGATCCCTATGTTCCTAACATCTGTTAAGTCTCTTCTCTCTGTCCATTTAGACTCCTGGCCCACCTTGATCACCCCCTGTCTGACTCATCTTTCTGGCTCATTGACCTAAGAAACCTAAGCCTCTGTTGTTTCTGTGACTCACCTCCTTCCCAGGACACTAGGCCAACCACACAGATGGACACCGCAGGGCACCAATGGTACAGTCAGAGTCTTGGCCCCTGCCTACAAATCTCTGTTCTCTGTCCTCCTCACCGGCCTGCTGCAGGAACAAGAGGTGGAGCCTCCTCTTAGACATGCGGCTGTCCTCCTCAGCTGCCAGACTTGGGGTTTCCTCCAACTCTTCTACTCAGAGATGCATGTGGGTCCCTGGTGACTTCCTCCTTGTCTCTGCCGGCTCAAGGTTTTCTCTAGCATCCTTACTTCCAGATCAACATCCATGTGCACTCAAATCCAACAAATACTGGCCAGATGGCTCAGTGGATAAATGCATTTGCTGTGTAAGCATGTTCACAGAGTTTTACCCCTAAACACACCATGGAAGCAAAGAGCCAACTCTTGAAAGATGTTCTCTGACCTTAACACACACTGTGACACACACAAGCTCACATTCTGTCTCCTTGTAGCTGTCACTCTATTTTCCTACACACACACACACACACACACACACACACACAGGCACATACACACAAATTTTAAAAATCAACAAATCCCACCAGAACGAATCTTATGGGCCAACCACCAATAAAGGCCTTGTCAAGGATTTTGCATACAAATCACCAAAGTGCCACTGAGGTTCAAAAAAAAGTAACCGGGAAGCTTTAGTCAGCTCTTCACGTCTGACACGGCATCCTAGACAGAGGTCTGACCAACAGAACTTCCGGCAAATGCGTTCTTCCTCAGCAGATGCAGAGGGAAGCCCCTGGGGACATAGCCATGCCAACAGCTATCCCACCAGGCCATGGATCCAGGCCAGGGATCTGGTGTGCCCTCAGGGACTCCAGGGCTGGCCGGGCATGGAGGGAGGGGCAGAGCAGAGTAGGAAGAACTCAAGAGGGACTTGGCTACAGAGCTACCTAACAGCCCCTGCTAGGCTGGGTGGAGGAGAACAGTCCCTCCCTCCTCCTATCACAGGAATACACTAAAGTGGTAGCCAGCAGGGTGAGGGGAGGAGCCCAGGCACCCCTGAGAGGAGAAGAGAGGTTGAGTGGGTAGTTTATTAATACAATTCTGGGGCACAGCTAAAGTTCGTGCAGTTAGAGGCTTAAAGGAGGAGCCTCCTGGGGAAAGAGCATTACACTAGGAAAGCCAAATGGGCACAAAAGTGTAATTTATGTAAGAAGAGTTGAAGGGGAACTTAGGGGATCTTTGGGAAGTCAGTTGTACCGGAGGGTGTTTTGCTGGGGCACACGAGAAGGAACATTTCCATGAAGTGGATACAGGTGTGAAAGGATGTTTTCTTGAGCAAGCAGGTGAAAGGATTTGTGGTGAAGGAGTCTTCGCTAATGACACACATATCGGTCCACCTTACATGGCATTGCTGAGCTCCATTTGTCTTGACTATATAGAGAGAAACACACAAAAAACTTCTGGTGCATGGTGCGCTGGCGGCTTCTTGCTGCTTCCTCAGACTCAGAACAACTGGTAGAATAACTCAGCTGATACAGACTCTGACTCAGGTGCTGAGGCTAGACCCAGGGAGGACACATGATGTTTAGAGGGCGTATCAATCGAATTCAGTGGACTGTGAGAAGGGCTTGCTTGTAGACGTAGCTTTGCAGGCTTCCTGGTCTTGAGTCTTCACTGATACTCACTTCTCTGAGAGAGGCGCAGCTGAGAACTGGCATCCTGGTGGTCTTGGCCCTCCTGCGGACTCATGCTGCGTCAGTGGAGGCCTGGCTGTTCCTGCCTGGTGGTGCCACTGCTGCTGCTATACTACTGAACTGGACTGCTGGTGTATCCATGAAGTGTTTGTGAATGGATCGAGCTGCCACTGCTGACCTATGAACTGAATTGCTGGTTTCCCAACAATGCAGATTGGATTTGCTCCAAGGAACCATTTCTAAACAGGTCCACTCCCCAGTATCCTAAAAACCTTTCTTCTCCACTACCTCTGGTGGGTGATGGGCTAGAAGGGAGGCTAAAGCATTTAAGAACCATTATTAAAAGTAGGGTTGAGAAAGACTAAAGATGGATGCAAACGAGAATCTGTAGCTAAGCACTAGGACTCCACGTGGCAGCCCGGCAGGTGGCCTGCCAGCTCCCAGGGCCCCAGGACCCACCACGGACCGGCTAAGGGCCAGTTCCATTTTAATACAACAGCGGCTGATCAAGAAGCACTGTGATGTTCTTGCCACATGGGAGATACAGGCTTGCTAATAAAGTTTACAGCGAGTCGCAGTGACTTCCTCGGAGTGTGAGGGTAGATGTGGAAGGAGTCATTGGTGCCACGACAGTGAGGCTCTTAAGTGAGAACAGCCACACTGAGGTCTAAGGAGTAACCGACTGACCGACCACTGCCCGGCATTGCCAGCTGCCTCTGACATCTGGCTAAGTTATTTGGCTAACTTAAAAGCTGTAAATTTGTATTTTTGTAAAGGTCACACCCTTCAAGAATATGTGTACACCTTTAAACCCAGGGAGGCTGAGGCAGGCAGACCTTGAGTTTGAAGCCAGCCTGGTCTACAGAGTGAGTTCCAGAAAAGCTAAGACTATACAGAGAAACCCTGTCTGAAGAAACCAAAAAAGGAAAAAGGAAAAAAGACTATATGTATTATGCATGTTTACATGCATTATGCGTGTTTATATGCGTCATGTGTGTTTACATGCATTTGTGAAAATGCCTGGAAGTGTATCATGTTACATCATCTCTGTAAGTGGTAGGAATACCTTTCACCCTTTTCTTTATACATTCCTTGAATGAAAACGAATTTAGAGTAGGGTCACAGTGGAACATGGCTGCAGTGTCAGCACTTGGAAGGCAGAGACAGGAGGACAGAGATCACCTTGGGAAACTTTGAGACCCTGTCTCAGTAAATCAAAATTATTTATAAAAGTAACCTGTCTGAATTGGTGCCCCCACCCATGGTTCTGGGCTTGGACGCAGAGCTCAGCTACTGAGCTGTGTCTCTAGTCCTATTTGAATTATTTAAGGCATTATTTAAGAATTATTTAATTATTGAGTTGCTCAGGTTGGCCACAAATTTGCCATTTTCCTCCCTCAGCCTCCTGAGTAGCTAGGATTAGCTCCCGGGTCCAGCTCTGAAATTTTAAAAGAATATTTTATTGTTTGATTAATATGAAAAAGAAATAGCACTTTTTTTTTTTTTTCGAGACAGGGTTTCTCTGTGTAGCCCTGGCTGTCCTGGAACTCACTCTGTAGACCAGGCTGGCCTCGAACTCAGAGATCCGCCTGCCTCTGCCTCCACCTCCCAGAGTGCTGGGATTACAGGCATGCGCCACCACCGCCCAGCAGAGATAGCACTCTTATTTTGAAAAAAAAAAAAAAAAAAGGTGCCAATCCCATTTAGTGAGGGAGGGGGGTATTAGGGGAGGTGTTAGCTAGGTGAATGCTTAGCCAAGTGCCTGCCTCCCTACAGACTTAGCAGCACCTCAGCTCTGAGCTTCAGGCCCCGGCCCCAGGCTACAGCTAATGTACTCAAGTTAACCAAGGGAAAGCTGCTACTAGAAACATAGAGAAGGCTGCTGGGCCACTCAGGAGTTGGTCACCTAAGCTCTGTACTTTGGCTCTCCTTCCTGATGCCAAACCCCTGTGTTAGTTAGCAGAAGGAAAATGGATGGTCCCTCCTTCCTCCTTTCCTTTCTGAGGACATGTCAGATCTGCATTTCCCAGCAGTTCCAGGTAAAATCTGGGTGTGATTTCAATCACATGGCTATTGCAAAGAGTATCTCTGGTCAACTTCTCTTGCAGGAAGAAATCAAAGACTACTTTCATCACACCAAGATTTTCCTTATACAAGCCAGGAAATAGAGTCCTGTCCCACAGGCTCACAATATAAGAACAACACACTAATGGGACCCACCACAATTATTCCAGAAGCAGGCTCTCACAGTCAGTCCTTCCTTTCTTATTCCTATGACCTCTCACTTTTCTCCCTCCCATTCCATGTTGATAAGCCAAAATTAGATGGGAGAACACCCAGGAGATGCTTCTTCAATGCATGATGCAGAGAGAAATACTGAAGAACAGAGAAAACAACGTTCTTACACAAACGAATCACGGGTGGACGGGGAGAAGGAAAAAGCCAGGGGCACAGAGTCTATGGCAGCCAATTAGGTTGCCCAGAAACTGAAGAGGGATTAGCGCTCTTTGATACTTCATGGACATGGACTAAGACTTTTAAGATAAAGAGACTGTGTGTCAGTGGTGAACATGAAATGCTAAGGAGAAGCTATAACAACAGACAATGTCTAAGTGACAGTAGGGGTCACAGGTTATAATGATGCCAGTGAGGACGTATCTAAGGAGTCAGTCTCAACAGGCAGAGAACTGTTAGTATGGGTGATAAGTGAGACAAACGTGGGAGACTTTGAGTGAGCTATCCAGGAATAAGAAGTAACTGCAAGCTGGGTGCGTGTGGCACACGCCTTTAATCCTGGCACTCTGGAGGCAGAGGCAGGCAGATCTCTGAGTTCAAGGCCAGGGTGATCTATAAAGTGAGTTCTAAGACAGCCAGGGTTACACAGAGAAACCCTGTCTCAAAAAAAAAAAAAAAA
Organism: Apodemus sylvaticus; assembly: GCF_947179515.1. Lineage (NCBI taxonomy): Eukaryota > Metazoa > Chordata > Mammalia > Rodentia > Muridae > Apodemus > Apodemus sylvaticus. Next base: position 70,029,329 of record NC_067479.1, read on the forward strand.
AAAAAAAAAAAAAAAAAAGCAAAACAAACAAAAAACCAAAAAAAGAGAAAGAATTAACTTCAGATTTAAAAAAAAAAATCATTTATTGGTTGAAAAGATTTCTCTAATCTCTTTGGGTCCTGCACAAATAATTTGTTCTTGTTTAAATATTTTCCCTGATATACAGTTTACATGATCAACTGAATCTTTCCAATGATGAGACTTGGCAAATACTGGGTCTAATCCCCTCAGGATACCTTCTCCAAAGAAACCATTCTTTTTCACCATAAAAACAAAGCTTTATTTTTTGAAAGTACAGATGAATATTAAATAGCCCAGGCCTACACAGGAAACAAGCAAAAGCTACTTAATAAGTATATAAGAATGTTGATGCAGAGGAACGAAAAGGCTGTGTAGTAATCGGAGGGAAAGTCGTCTCAACTCATTTACATTTAGTGCAGTTCTTTAGCCCTTGTGGATATTAGTCCAAAGATGTCAGCTAGATTTTAGAAACAGTCCTGCTACTATAGAGACTGTAATGAGGCAGAGGGCAAGAGACAGACAAGCACCAAGGGAGATGGAGGAGCAGGGGCAAAAGGACTCTTGTAGAAACCACTTGTGAACGGCAGCTACACTGACTCACCCCAGTTCCACGGGAAGACGGGATTAAGTTAGTGGTGAATGCCCAGGAATCCTTTGTGATCAATGCTTCCTAAAGCTTATGCTTATATTAAAGCCACTGTGGCCTTGGAGTAGTGGCACACAACTGTAGCTCCCGCAGGCCGAGGAAAAGGATTGCCACCAGTTTGGGGCTAACAGGAGCTGCACAGAGTTCTACACAACCTATAAGGATGGGTTGCATAGTAAGACCCTGTCTCAAAAATAAAAGCTGCTTACGAACTGCCTGCAAGGAAGTGCCAAGAAGTTAAGAGGCTACTTTTGAGGGCTGGGAAGGGACTCTTCCCTGAAGTCTAGGAAACCAGGCTCCAGGGCCAGAAGCTGCATTAGCAACTATCCATGGAAGCTTGGGCTCACTGCAGATTGTAAGGACAAGGAACTGAATGCTTGTTCAGTACAGAGACTCCATCTGTACATGCACCCATAATCCTATATGAGGGGTTTTATACAATGAATTCAATCCCAAAATGTGCTTTGTTTAAATACATACTTTTTGGATTCTTATTAAATACATAACTACTACATAATCATTGCAACTTGTTCTTACAATGGTTATGTGTCACAGTTGTGTAACTGTGTAATCATTAGCATTTGGTACCTGGCTAGTGTAGCAGGCTTTAATAGTGTGGCCTGGCCTAGCAGAGAAATAACGAGCTTGTAACATTTTTACAGAGATCAGGTCACACCTGGGAAGCAAAGATGACAGTCACCTTCTGCGAACATGTGTGGAATCAGTTTTCCTAAAGCCGGGATAACTGCATTTTTGAAATAAGTAGTTTGCCACTGCATTATTCCTCCCTTAGAAATATATCCCTAGCTGGGCATGGTGGCATGAGCCTGTAATCCTGGCACTAGAAGGCAGAGGCAGGAGGGGCTTCAAGTCCACGTAGTGAATTCTAGGACAGCCAGGGCTACACAGTGAGACCCTGACTCAAAAAAGACAAAGTTTTATTTTTAATATTCTGATGTTAGCTTTATGTGATGGAAGACAAATATTAAAAACTCACATACAAGCTAAATGTTCTAGGCTCCAATGTAGGAAAGAAGATTCTTTGGGAAGTGGAAACACTGCCATTTCATCTGCTGCAGAAATGCACTAAAGAGATCTGCTGCCTGTGTTCCCTTCACTGTGTTCCACCACAGACCCCTAAGGAAGGAAAAGATCTGCTAAAAAGATACTACGCAAGTGACAGGTTTTCTGGAACACAGTTCTCATCAATACAAATCAAGTTTCCAAATTAACCTCTAAGTTACGCCATCTTCTGGAAAATGGCGACTATTTATGTGTTAGTAGCTCTCCACTAAGGATCCCACCCTTAGAACCTGCCCTGCAGAGACCAGATTTCAAACCTAGACTGTAATTTCAGTGATACTGCATACTGTAATAGGGCAGAAAAGGAAATTCTGCTTCTTCTTTCCTTGCCAGAGTAGGAACTGAACCAGGCCTGTGTGCTAATGAGGAAAGAGCTCTACTTAAGGCACAGCCCCAGCTCTTCACCTTTGCTTTAAACACCAGTTGTTTGTTTTGTTTTGTTTTGGTTTTTTGGATTTGTTTTTTTTGTTTTCGAGACAGGGTTTCTCTGTGTAGCCATGGCTGTCCGGGAACTCACTCTGTAGACCAGGCTGGCCTCGAACTCAGAAATCTGCCTGCCTCTGCCTCCCAGAGTGCTGGGATTACAGGCATGCACCACCACCACCCAGCTTAAACACCAGTTTTTGTTTTATCAGTACTTTATTTCCTAGGGGAAGAAACTTCCATTTACATAGTAAAACTGCAATGGTTTAAATGGAAATGTTTGCTCAAGTGACTGAAAATGCACACATCATTCTCAGATTTTAGTTTGCCAAGTAAAGTTAGTTCTGCATTGGCTTCTAAGATACCTTCTTGTTTTGAAAACTGACATACTCAATATAGATTGAACAGAATGTGTTTTAGTAGACTCTCCTTCCCCTCAGGTCTCTCACCTGCTGCTACCCTCAGTCCTCCTCTTGTGCTCCCACCCCACTAGCCAATCTCTTTCACGGTTCCCGTGTCCTTATGCCCATCCCCATCTGTCCTCAGCACCCATTTTTACTCTCTCTTGGTCTCCTTTCCAGGTTTTACAATTTTATGATTTACAAACACACACACACACACACACACACACACACACACACACACACACACACACACACACAGACTGGGTTGAACTTATGAAAGGGAACATGTGGGTTCTGTCTTTCTGAGTTTGAGTTGCCTTACTTAATATTTCCAGATTAATTCATTTTCCAGAAAATTTCATTGTTTGTTACAGTTGAATAAAAGTCCAATTCTGCCTTCTGATGCAAGCTCCTAGCCCTGTGCATTTCAGCTACAGCAGGCTGACATTTTGAAAATTGAAAGACAGTAGTTTTCGGCTCATATGAGATACCTGTTCCCTCATTTCTTTCATTTTTTCCAACCTCTTGAGTTTTGTGGCATATTCTTGAACTTCTTTTAATCCAATATCTGTGCAGAGACGAACCAAGAAACGCAAACCTAAAATAAAAAAAAAATTAAGAAAGGAAAGCTACACAGAGCCGTTTCAATCCTACAGATCAGCAGTCCTGGCCTTTTGGCAAGGCTTGGCACTGAAAGCATTTCATCTTCTCTTAGAATTATAGCCAGGTGTGGTAGTATACACCTTTAACCCCAGCAGACACTGGCAGATCTCTGTGAGTTGGGGGTTGCCTGCTATAGAGTGACTTCCAGAACAGCCAGGGCTACATATCGAGAATTTCTCTTACCGGCTACCCCACCCCAAACCCCTAACTACATCCTGTATTCTCTAGACCTGGGAGACCCACCCCAACCCTAACTACATCCTGTATCCTCTAGACCTGGGAGAACTGACTTCTTTGTAGGTCCCTTCCCTGTCTTCATGCTGCCAGACCGCAGGAAGAAAAAGGCACAGGAAATCACTGGATGAGAACTCAGCTGTAACACCTGATAATGTGCCAATGAGAGATGCATACATATATACATACATACAAACATACATAGATACATACATGCATACAGGAAAAGATTCATAAGGGAGAATTTGGCTACAAAATGTAGGATGTACAGGTAAAGATAAAGATGGTGATACTACCAGTAAATGTTCTTTTGTACTGTTGCTAAGTTCATTCTTTTAATCAATATTATTCACATTAAAGAAACATAAACTTTATAGTCAGGCTTGAAGCCAACATCAAATATGTATAAGGTATTACAAGAGAGCGTGGATGTGCACACCTGTGAGCTGACAGCCAGGCGAGGAACCAGCCTGCCCAGTATCCGCACACTTCGCCTCCGCCTGCCTGCTCTTCCCGCCATCCCACACTTCCACTCCTGGAATTCCTGTGTGTGTTCATCACTTTGTTGCAGGGAACAGTAATCACTGACATACGTTTCGTGCAACATGTGTAGGTGTCCTTACACAAATGACTTATTTATTTATTTAGAGATAAATGGTCTCCTGTATCCCAGGCTGGCCTCAAACTTGCTAGGAAGCTGAGGATAAGCTGACTCTGACCTGTGGCTTTACCTCCACAGAGCTGAGTACAGGTCCAAGTCCCCAAGCCTGCTTTATCATTGCCACTGTTGTTATGTATATTAGAGTTTGCATCTGGATTTAAGATTGTATTGAAAAAATTAGCAAAATTAAATAAAGTGTGGAGGTTTACATCTGTAATCCCAGAATTGAGAGGCTGAGGCAGGAGGACTGCCAGTTTCAGGTCAGCCTGGACTAAGAGTGAGACCCTGTCACAAAATAACAAACCTTTAAGACACAAAGAGTGAATTAAAAACAAAACAACCAACGTGATTTTCTTTCTAACTAATGAGAATAAAGTTAAGACTTCTACAATTTGTTGTCTCAATACTTTGAGATTTTTTTGTGTCATTTTAAAATAATTTGTTTCTCTCAATATAGCAGCAATGCAGATTATGGTAGAATATAAAATATGTAAAGGTACAAAAATGTTAATCATGTCTTCTCTACTCCCAGAAAACCTAAACATTTTGAGTATTTCTTTGTATTCTATTGTCAGCTATCAGGAGAATAAGCAAAAGCTAAGTTAAAAACTATTTTGTCTTTGAGACAGGGTCTCATGCACCCCAGAGTAGTCTACAATTCATTATGTAGCTGGGGCTAGCCCATGATTTCTAACCTTTCTGTCTCCTCTCCCAGGCCAGCTACAGCAATGCTGGGGATCAAACCCAGGGCTCCTAGGTTGCTGCGCACGTATGCGACCAAGTTATATTTCTCTTATCTAAAAAATAGTTTCTGATACCTGAAAGATATCTAGTGATATGCTGTAATTGTATTTATTTAACTGGAAAAAGTAGTCCCAAATATGCCTATTCCTTGGGATGAATTCCAAGGCAGAGGATTCTATGAATCCAAACTTCCCACCACTCAGGCTCCTGGTCAGAACTCAACTCCAGCCCCCAGGAGCCTGAGCCAGCTTGCAGTGGCAACGCCAGTTTCTGAGTCACGGCCCCTTTCCATAGGCATGGAGTGCGGCTCCCGAGGAGGTGCTGGCCCTGTCACAATCCTGTCTACCAGAACACAGCCTTGTATTCTCTCTCCTGCTCTCACAGGATCCCAAGCCGTTTGTCTAGTGTCCTTCAGGACTACTGGGGCTGCAGGCTCCTGCATCCTGCCAAGCTTACACTATACTTCTTGACAGCCTTAGAATAAGGAGGTATGCAGCATATTTCTCTCCTTACCACAACCGCCATCAAAATTATACTTAATAACTGTTAGCTAGATGCTAAACTAATTTCTATCCTCATTTGATTAAACATAGAAACAATCCCATTTGAGTTCTAAACCTTGAGTCAGCTTTCTAGGCTAACGTGGGCTATAGGAGACTCAAACAAACGAACCACAAAACAGTGCTGGTAGCTGTTTTCTGAAATGCATGGCGCCATCTGTAAGGCTGTAAAATAGGCCAATTTTTAAGTTTAAAAAGTTTTCTTATTTTGTTGCTTGCATGTGTGTCTGTGCACCATGTGTATGCAGCTCCCTTAGAAGCAGGCCATTGTATTGTGTTCACCAGAAAATGAACTACTTCAGATAACATTCCACAAATTTCCTCACCTATAGCTTCAGTTATGATAGTCGATCACACTTGTTTTAAAAATTATATAGATAAAAGTCATCTTAGATATTTTTATATGCACATAATAATTCGTTTAAATTTTAAAGCAACTCTTAAAATACTCTATAAAAAAAAAAGAGGGCTGGAGAGATGGTTCAGTGGTTACAAGCACTAGCTGCTCTTCCAGAGGTCCTGAGTTCAAATCCCAGCAACCACATGGCGGCTCACAACCATCTGTAATGAGATCTGATGCCCTCTTCTGGTGTGTCTGAAGACAGCTTCAGTGAACCCACATACATAAAATAAATCAATAATTCTTTAAAAAACTAAACTAAACTAAGCCTTGTTGGTCCTGGGCCTAAGCATCGTGGCTGCTCCAGTGGTTCTCATCAGGAGGCAACTGTACCCCTTAAGGACATTTCATCAAGACTGGAGATGTCAGGTTCCCACAGACGAGCAGGAGTGCCACTAACATTTCAATGGAGGCTGAGCATCTGCTTCTGCAACCTGCTGGTTGGCCTACACTCCGGGATCAACTGTTGGCCACATAAAGGTCCTTCTGCCCGCAGATTACTAGAGAAACCAGTAATAGTAGAAAAACCAAGAAAGTTAAGCACACAGGGGCCTCTCGAGGAGATAAAACACCCATTTTCCTGTGAAGAAACCTGAGAGTGGGTTTTGTTAAGGATCTGGTGACCTTTTTGCTATCTGTGGAGAAAAAAGTGGGCATGGCAGACCTCACCCACCTTTTGCTGTAGAGGCAGAACTCACCCCAGTTCCCAGAATGATTATCCCATACTCCTCCTCCCTGAGTTTTATTACAAACCTGGAATTGGACTGACTGGGCTGATTATTGCTTGGAAACATTTACCCAAATTGCACTGGGTTTTAAATATGCTGATGATCCACCTGGCATTAGTGTCTTCTGTCTGACCACTGCAGGGACCTCCTCAATCAACCAACTCCAGGTGCCAGGCAGATAGGTTCTACTTTCATATACGCTCCTGGACCTCTGGCTCCTGAGGGGTCTCTAATGTGACTGAGACTAAGAACTACTTTGAACGGTGTTTAAACAGAAATGGAAAATAGATGGCCGTCTCCACCGCAAACCTAAACAGCCTTTGAAGGAGGAGCTTGAGTGTGCACTGTTTAAGAGCTCTGCAACCACTGCCCTTAGGCCTCTGCCTCACTGGTGGCTGCCCATGGGTTGTGACCAGCATTAGGCAGCTCCATCTCTGTACTGCTGCTCTTACAAGAGCGGAGCTGAGACCTTGGATCAGGCGGCACCATCAGAAACCTGGGCTCAGAAGACACGTGCTTTTACTGTAATGTGTTGCATGTGTTTATTATTTGTGAGTACAAAATGAAAGACTTTTCAAAGATGTTCTCTCTGCTGCAGTGCTGTTCTCAACACCTCCCACAGCTCTTAGTGACTGTCTTCACCATGAATGAAGACATTTCTTCTCAAGGAATTGCTCTTCGCTTTTTAACAAAAGTGGTAAAAATTATAAGCAATGACTTTCTGCTTTGTCTGACTCCAAGGCAACCCCGGATGAAACTGACAGTTTGGTGGTGACGCGCAGTGGATAAAGGTGGCTATTTTCTATTTTTTTAGACTAGCTTTTGTAGTTTCTGCTGTAATACTTTTCATTATCACTGTGAAAGGCTTCAAATGCACAGGACAACAAGAGGGGACACATGAATGGTCTGCACGTGCGCACGGTGGCATGAGTGTGCCTACCCACACGTTATATATCCATACTCCAATAAAAATCCTACAGATGCCTTCCCTATAAACATCACTGTTTCTATGAGCTCAGGCAGCAGGGGAGGACTTGAACTCTGACTGTGTAGCCCTGCTGCCTTCACCTCTCTGCACTAAGACACAGGTGTATGTCAGCACATCCGGTTGGTACTGTGTGGACATGTGTGGACGACAGGTGTGTGTCAGCACATCTGGTTGGTACTGTGTGGACATGTGTGGACGACAGGTGTATGTCAGCACATCCAGTTGGTACTGTGTGGACATGTGTGGACGACAGGTGTGTGTCAGCACATCCGGTTGGTGCTGTGTGGACATGTGTGGACGACAGGTGTGTGTCAGCACATCCGGTTGGTGCTGTGCTTTGCTCAGGCCAGGCCAGCCTTCCGCCAGTGAGCTGCAGCCGCTTCCCCCAACCCGCCAGTGAGCTGCAGCCGCTTCCCCCAATCAAATCTGTTCCTAAACCTTATCCTAAAGCTTGGGATGCATATTTGTTTAATAATAAATAGAATGAGTTATTATACTTAAACTCATCAACAACTAAATTCTATAAAAATTCATATTTATAGAGTCAAATGTTCTGACCAAATATAAACGTTTAAACATATGTACCACAACTAAGGCATCATTTACACATACAATTACTATAGCAAATTTAATTATCTACTAGAACACAGAATGTGTTCCTTACCTTCAAAATTATAAAATGAAAGGTCACTTACATTCAACATTCTCTGGAAATTTCCTGTGAATCTCTTTGTAAGTATCTAATGCCTTTTGGTAGTTACCTGTAAATAAAGAAAGAGGAAAATATAGTAGCTAGCTATATAGAATTATAGAAATTGTATTAAATTTAATAAATATTTTGGTCCTAATCCAAAGCATTGGTGTACTTTAACAGGTTAGCAGAAGGCATTCACGCTTGCTACAGCAAACACATATCATTCTTGGATCACTTCTGGGGGAAAATACACATATGATGTGAATGTGATGTCTCATGCCCGAGTCTCAGCACTAGCAAGCTGCTGCTGAGGAGAGGCCATCCTGACTACACAGTGAGTGTCAGGCCAGCCAGGGTCACACGGTAAGACCAGGCTCACAACAACAACAACAACAACAACAACAACAACAACAAAAATTGAAAAAATGTTAGAGTAGAAATAGTTGAAGATGAGTCCAGTGGCTAGCTTTAAGACCCACTGAGAGCTTGAGGTGTGGCTCAGGGTCCTGTACAAATGAATGTTCACCTCACACTCAAACTGTCCATCTGACAGGAGTCATGGTAGTGTTAAAGAGCGTGTGCACTTTAGGACCATACCAAGTTTGTAATGTATATCCATTTGGACCACCCTGAAGACACTGACAGGTACCAGGAAACCTCTCACACACAGGTGAACAGTGACTACCTCAGCCTGTACTTCCTGTGGGGTGATGGCTATCTTTTCCTGGGCATTTTATGGTCTATGGAGGCGTTTATAAACTTCCTCACATGGACCTTCTAGTTGAATCTCTGGCATACTAAGCTATAGGCACCATTAGGTCAGAATCATAAATCTCTGCACCTCGTGATCTTTGTTGTAATTATACATAGTTTCCACTGTTCCAGTTCTGAATTAAGAATCATTCAGGCCTGGGGCGGTGGTGGCGCACACCTTTAATCCCAACACTTGGGAGGCAGAGGCAGGTGGATTTCTGAGTTTGAGGCCAGCCTGGTCTACAGAGTGAGTTCCAGGACAGCCAGGGCTACACAGAGAAACCCTGTCTTGAAAAACCAAAAACCAAACCAAACCAAACCAAACCAAACCAAAACAAAACAAAACAAAAAAAAAGAATCACTCAGGCATAAAATGGAAATAGAAACTAATATAAAAAGATTATTTTGTGGTTAACTTTGAGAAACAACCTGTTTTTAGGGGAGTTACTTGAATACATTACTAGTCCCACCTTGAAGTCTGGGTGTACTCAAACTTGCTTTTAAATTCAAACCCAGTGCCAACCCCCTGCCCTTGTTCCAAACAAAACCAAAACACACCCACTTTGTAAGCATAACTTTTTCTGTATGTAGTAATTATTATGTTCTTTTACATGATATGATTCAATTATGTGTAGTTATTTAGAAAGCTAATGTTTAATAGCAAACATTCAACTGGAACACATTTATATTAATAATTACTTAAAAGAAAAGACACAAAATAAGTAAGAAATTTAAAAAGTCAAAACATTTACCACTTCTTCTAAAACAGCTAGCTACCATCAGTTGCCATTTCACTTGTGTGGGTCTGTAAAAGCAAGAAATTAGTGGAAATTAGAACAAGAATAAGGAGACCATGAATCATTCTTTAAGCTTTCTACCTCTAATTCCTTCTGACCTTTTGCTTATTTAATCTGTATTAATAACATAAAGGCTCACATATTTAGAACCTAAAAAAACAACTAACCCTAAAACAGCTAGCTACCATCAGTTGCCATTTCACTTGTGTGGGTCTGTAAAAGCAAGAAATTAGTGGAAATTAGAACAAGAATAAGGAGACCATGAATCATTCTTTAAGCTTTCTACCTCTAATTCCTTCTGACCTTTTGCTTATTTAATCTGTATTAATAACATAAAGGCTCACATATTTAGAACCTAAAAAAACAACTAACCCCGCCCTAAGATCTGACTGAGGAGCAGCCTAGGGGCCTAGTTAACACTGCCTTCCTCCAAATCTCCCCTCTACTGACCCAGTGGCTTTCAGATAGCCTCCAGAGGCCACCCTAGTTTGATGGCAAGCTTCCAGCTTTGGGATTAGACAGAGCTGGGCCTCAATTTCAGCACTGCTATGTGACAAATTATTAATTTTAAACCCACTGCCTGCACACTTACCCTCTGTAATCTAAATAAAATATGTAATAAAATATGCAGGCCTTCTCCCTGCCACTTGCCATCTTCTCCCCCACCTGCCATAGCTGGGGCTCTACCCTAGTCTATAGACCTTCCACCCCTCTCTGTCTTTCCAGTCCTCTTCCTCTAGGCATTGTAGAACCTTCAGCTTCTGCAAATCTAGGCAGGAGCTAGACCCCAGGTCACACACACTCTCTTCCTCAGAAGAGCCTGTCCCAGCCTCTGGTGTCCTTTCACAACCTGCAGAGTCGACTGTCCTACGTCAGCTCCTAATACCCTGCTCTTGGCACTGCTACCACACAGGTCTCTGAGCACCAGTGTCACCCTTCCTCTTCATATTGGAACTTCCATCTGACTTCCACGGCTGTTATCTCAAGTGAGGGAATATGCACCCACTTCTGCTTCCTTTGGACGCCTATCTAGGAGCAACATGGCTGAGTCCTATGGTGATTACCATACTGCTAGGTCCTATGGTGGGTCTAATGTTTCTTTTTAAATATTTGCGAACTATTTACATGAAATAACATTTCACCTTTTCATTAGCAATCTGCCAAAACTTTGTTTTTCCACATCCTCTTCACACTTGTTACCCATTTCCAGAGCTTTACTCTGGCACTTTGTTTGTTTTAGTCCAGGATGTGTATGTGTGTGTGTGTCTATGTGTCTGTGTGTGTCTGTGTCTGTGTGTGTGTGTGTGTGTGTGTGTGTGTATATATATATATATATATATATATATATATATATATAAGCATTCTTTGAGCTAGGAATGTTGGCATACATCTTCAATCCCAGCATTAGGAAGACAGGAGCAGATCTCTGTGAGTTCGAGGTCTACATAATGAGTCTCAAGACAACCAGGGCTACATAGTGACACCTTGTTACCCTCATTATTTTTTAATTCTCTGAGAATTTCAAGTATGTAAGCAATGAAACATGATAATCCTATCCCTATGTTCCCCCCAACTTTCCCAGGCCCCCTACCACACACCCCACTCCCAACTCCTATCTTCTCTTTAATACCTTGCCAGTCCAACATGCTGCCTGCATGGCACGTGCATGCTATGACTTGCACACCCCAGTGGGATGGAGACACGCATCCTTGCATATGCTTATCTGCAGTTTGTAGACCATCTTTGAAGAAAAAAAAGTCTTCAAAAACTTTGCTGATTTTTGTTATTGTTGAGTTGCAGAAGCCCTTTTATATATTTTGGGTAATGACCTTCTATATGGGTTGCTTTTGTTTCATTTGATAAGCAGAAGATTGAAATTTTGATGAAGTGTAATTGTTTATGATATCATTTCTAAGAGTTTTGCCACATTCAATGGAATAAACAATTTTTACCAAGAATTTTGTATTTTATAATTTTTAGCCTTACATTGATTTGGTCTTTAATACACTTTAAGTTAATTTTGTTTATGGGGTAAATGTTTTATGTGGTTGTGATTTTGAGATGAAGGACTGATTTGTAGCCCAGTCTAGCCTCAAAAATATAAGCAATACAACCAGGAGAGAACATCCTATTATAAATATTACAAAAAATTAAATTGAATCAAACTACTTGCCAATTGTCTGTAATATATAAGGATCTATGTGACAGAAGAATGAATATTTCCACTCCTTAAAAGTTTATATTCTGCCGGGAGGTGGTGGTGCACTCCTGTAATCCCAGCACTCGGTGGAGGGGGGAGGGGCAGAGGCAGGCGGATTTCTGAGTTTGAGGCCAGCCTGGTCTACAGAGTGGGTTCCAGGACAGCCAGGGCTATAAAGGAAACCCTGTCTCAAAAAAAAAACAAGTCCAAAAAACCAAAAACCAAACCAAACCAAAACAAAACAACAAAAAAAAAAAACCCAACCAACCAACCAAACCAAAAAACCAAAAGTTTATATTCTTATGGTAGAGGCAGGTTTTATATAATAAATACTTAGCACATATAACTACATTATTATGTATCAGATGTGTACTGGCTGGTTTTGTGTGTCAACTTGACACAGGCTCGAGTTATCACAGAGAAAGGAGCTTCAATTGGGGAGGTACCTCTATGAGATCCAGCTGTGGGGCATTTTCTCAATTAGTGATCAAGTGGGAGGGCCCCTTGTGGGTGGTACCATCCCTGGCTGTGCTCTTGGGTTCTATAAGAGAGCAGGTTGAGCAAGCCAGGGGAAGCAAGCCAGTAAGAAACATCCCTCCATGGCCTCTGCATCAGCTCCTGCTTCCTGACCTGCTTGAGTTCCAGTCCTGACTTCCTTTAGTGATGAACTGCAATGTGGAAGTGTAAGCTCAATAAACCCTTTCCTCCTCAACTTGCTTCTTGGTCATGATGTTTGTGCAGGAATAGAAACCCTGACTAAGACAAGTTGAAAATAAAAACATATTTTACACATGATTTAGCATACAGGAAAGGTAATTATAGTGCACAGTACAGAAAGTACATGATCAAAATGAGAGAGAAACTGTAATTACTGTACACTGAATGCCTGTCACATAAAGAACATACGAGCAGAAGCAAATGAAGGTAAATGCAGAGAAAGCTAGGAGGAGAAGGATGAAGGGGCTTTGCATGGAAGACACCCATTTTCAGGGAAACTGAAGCATAAACACAGAGGCACTGCAGAGCTCCGAGGAGAGGGGGAGACAGGGAGACACAGACGATGGGGGCAGTGCTCACGGGACACAGATTTATATGGCATCCGTTTACCAGGCCACCAAAGTTATCTGAAGAGCTATTCCCAAAGAAGAAATGGTTACATCAACCCAAGACTAAAACCTGGGAGAACAGACAGGGCAGCACAACAAGAGAGGAAATGGAACTGGAGAATACCATGAAGAGAGGAAATAGACATGACCAGTTAGACATCCAGAGGCCATGTTTAGGAGGAGGCTGAGACGGAAAGAGAAAAAATGAGGAAGGGGACTGAAAGCTTCAGTCTCTCCAGGGAGGTCCACTCTAAAGTGGGGAGCCTGGATCTCACGGGGAGAAGTTATGTGGGACAGCTACCTCATGGAAGAGGGCTTACTGACGCCAACGTGGTTAGCGTCGGGTGAGATCCACATGAGCTAACTGCAGAAGAGCTGAGGCTCGGTGGAGTTAGTGCAGTCAGCGTGGATGAGGCTACAGTGCTGATGAGATGGCTAGAAAGACGAGCTGGACGAAAGGGCTGACTTGCCACACTTTTTCTTTTAGCTTTGGAAAATAGTTTATAAAAAATAGAAAGTTAGAAAAATAGAAAAATGGAAAATTTTGTTTTAATAAAGCAGACTCTTCATTTAATCAAGCCAATTTAATCTAAATTATATTTATCTTATGACAGTAAGGAAGTTACTTAACCTCATTATTGTTTGCTTATTTATTACATTTATTTATTTATTTATTTATTTATTTATTTATTTATTTATTTATTTATCTTTCTACCTGTCTATTTTGTGTGCGCGCGCGTGTGTCTGTGTGCATCTACATGCCTATGCGCATTCCATGGCACACGTGTGGAAGTTGGAGGACAGCGACAGGAGTCAGTACTCTCTACTGTGGGCCCTAGGGATTGCCTTCAAGTGTCAGGCTTGTTGGCAAATACTTTTTACCTGCTGAGCCATCATCTTACTGGCTTCTTGGTTCTGGTTTCCAGATCGGATCGCATTCTTTAGCAAAGGCTAGCCTCAAACTCAGGGAAAATCCTCTTGCCTCAGTATCCTGATGCTGGGATCCCAAGCCTGAGTTACTATGCTCGTCTAGGGATGACTATGATACCATTTTATGGGCTGCATAAAATCAGAGTGAAGGACGGAACCACATGGAGTGCGCCTTAATGAGGAATGGTCTAATGGCTAGGCTAGGGGACGATTAAGTATAATAAGTGTAACTTAAATCATAAAGATGTTCTTGAACTAAAATTATTATTCTAATATTGGTAATTAGTTTTTTAGTTATCAAAATATTTATATGAAACCAATGTAATAAAAAGTAATTGCCTAATATAAATTCTACATAAAGATTACTTAAATCTCTGGGCCTTCCGCTATCCTTCCAACGATTCTAAGTTACAGCTTATCTCATAATTTAATATGGCCGAAGACAAAGCAGGATATCACACATTCATTATGTTTGAATCAGATATGTGAAAAACATCTGATGTGAACTTAAAAAATTAAAAAAAACTTAAATTTTAAGTTGTCCTGACTGAGAAAGTCACTTTCTGATTTGGAAACAAATTCTATTTGCTCACTGAGGTACGAATAAGGAAAACAGATAAAGTATATTATAAAAGGTATTTAAAATTCCTATGTAATAGAAAATATATTGTCACAATAGAGACAAAGAAAAATGTACAAAATACAAGAAAATGAAAATAATTCATTAAGATATTTCCATGAATTTATTATGCTTACCAGATGCTAATTTTTTAGGGATAAAAATAGTCTTACTGTAAGATATTAACTAAATATAACATTCAGTCACTTACTGTATAAGGGAAGCTCTTTCAAAGTACTGAATGGCTTTCTCGCAGAACTGGGTATCAATGTAATAAGCGCCAAGCCATTCAATGACTTCAATGTTAGAAGGGAAATACCTGTATGACTAGAGAAAGTACAGAAGGTGGCAGGTCAGCTTCAGGGGCAATGCAGATATATACCTAATTAATTTATCGGTTAGGCTCACTTATTTATAAAAAGTATGAGCTATCAAAAGAATATTATACGTTTTAAAACTATACAAGACTTAAAAAACTTAGGCATACTTGACAGTTTTCAGTTAGTTATGAGCAAATATTTAAAAGAATCAGGTGATGCAAATCATGGTTTAAGAAAATGAGATAGGGCCGGGCGTGCACTCCTGTAATCCCAGCACTCTGGGAGTCAGAGGCAGGCAGATTTCCTAGTTCAAGTCCAGCCTGGTCTACAGAGTGAGTTCCAGGACAGCCAGGGCTACACAGAGAAACCCTGACACAAAAAACCAAATCCAAAAAGCCAAAGAAAGAAAGACAGAAAGAAAAGAAAGAAAAGAAAAGAAAGAAAGAAAGAAAGAAAGAAAGAAAGAAAGAAAGAAAGAAAGAAAGAAAGAAAGAAAGAAAAGAGAGAGAGAGAGAGAGAGAGAGAGGAAGGAAGGAAGGAAGGAAGGAAGAAAAGGAAGGAAGGGAGGAAGGAAGGAAGGAAGGAAGGAAGGAAGGAAGAAAGGAAGGAAGGAAGAAAAGGAAGGAAGGAAGGAAGGAAGGAAGAAAAGGAAGGAAGGGAGGAAGGAAGGAAGGAAGAAAGAAAGGAAGGAAGGAAGGAAGAAAAGGAAGGAAGGAAGGAAGGAAGGAAGGAAGGAAGGAAGGAAGGAAATGAGATAGGGGCTGGAGAGAAGGCTCAGCAGTTAAGAGCACTGACTGCTCTTCCAGAGGACCCAAGTTCAATTCCCAGCAACCACATGGTGGCTCACAACGGTCTGTAATGGAATCTGATGTCCTCTTCTGTCATGCAGGAATACATGCAAACAGAGTGCTCATATACATAAATAAATAACTCTTAAAATGAGTTAGTATTTTCTATTTTCACTAAAATGGATCAAAACTATAGTTTAAAACTGTTTTAACTAAATCATTATTAGTTTTAGACTAAAAAGCCTTTCTAAAATGTTAGGGCCTGCTTCTTTAAAACAACATCAGAAACTGGAAGGAAAGTGAGACGGCGCACCTACCTCATAGTAGTACTGGAAGGCCTGGGACTTGTCTCCCTCACTGTCGTATAACTCTCCCAGTTTAGACAGAGCTTGGGAGTCAGTTGGGACAACGCTGATCAACTGCATCAGCCATTCAATAGCTTGATTGGGATCTTCCATTAACTCGTATCTTGGACAATGTCAGTTAAGAAATCAAAGTGCTTTTCCAATATAGTAAGAGGCATTAAAAACATTACCTTGTGCCTGCTTTCTAGCAGTGAGTGGGGGAACCAAGAAAGCTCAGTGTTCAGGCAGCTGATGTGACAGCAGGGCCTCCTGCAGCGCATGTGCAGAGCCCCACGCGCGGGCTCTCACCCTGCACACGGGCACACAGCCCATGAGTGCCGATGAACAGGCCACTGCACGGAAGAAGTGTGAGGATAAGAGTTTTCAGAGAGCTATGTTCACTATTTCTATACACCCCAAAGCAGCAATACTAATTAGTTCTCAATATCCTACAAGAATCAGAATCCGATACCAAAGTGTTCAGTTGATTTTCAGTCAGAGCTAGGTGTACTAAACATGTCTTCAATTCCTTCAATTATTTTTTTTTAAGTTAACAACTTATTTTTTAATTTTTCAAAGTTTTTTTTTAATTTAACTAATTCTTCTTGGGATTCAAATGATCTTTTACTAACTGAACTACTTATAGCAGTTTCATCTGTTAAGTTACCCTCATCAATTATCTCCATGACTAATATTATTTAATAATTAATATTCAATTTCTAATTGAGGTAATTAATAACGCCCTTCAGTTTTCAAGTGAGATACACATTTGCTATCTGGCAAAGAACTTGAGCGCTGTTCCGAAGGATTGCATGCAGTTTCAGGAAGGAGTCCAAGGCTTCGTCCAGACGGTTCAGCTTCTTATAGGTGAGGCCTTGAGAAGAAAGAGAACTGCAGCGTTACTGAGAACTGTGGTCAGGGCAGCAGGATAAATGTGTAAATGTATGCAAAATTCACCCTGAAGAAAAAATGAAAGTGAACTGAGGATTTTTAAGAAAACAAGAGGAGGTAAGATTTCTCCAAGCAGATGGACACGCTACAGAGCGCTCCGTGAGTTCTCAAGTGTGTGGTGGGGGAGGGGAGCACATCAAGGATAGCAGACATGAACCAACAAGAGGCTCAAAAATGGAATAAATGCTTCAGATATGAACCCAGCTATAAATATAATTAATAGATATTCAATGTCAGTGGAGATGAAAGGATAAATGTGATACTTGATTGTTCATGTTAGGAACAAACGTAGGTCCTTATTTCATTACCAAAAACAAATCAAAAGGCATAATAGTAGAAGCGAGGATAGTTAGGAAGAGGAAAGGGCTCACAGGCATGGAGACATAGAGAGGGCAGTGGGACTGAGGAGGGAAATATGATAGAGATACATTATGATCATGCAAATGGCATAATATATATAATATATAATTATGTATGATTAATACTTACTAATAAAATTTTTAAAAAATTCAAAATTTACTTTTAAGTTAGACAGGAAAAATAAAGCTGTAAGAATCTAAAAATATCTGAAATTCATAAAGTAAAAAAGAAAAAAAACAAAGCAGCATCTAAATAGGCAGCTAAGCTCTTCTAGGAAGGCCTGTGCCCTTCTCTTTCCTATGCCAGTAAAACCCTTCCCAGATCTCAAATGCCACACGCTCACTCCTTCCTGCCATCTCTTAGCAAGGTGCCTCAACTAGCTACTCCCCAGGCCCTGGCCGCAGCTCCAGGTCGGCAGCCGGTCTCTCCCTTTCTGCCGTCTCTTGGCCATCAGTCAAAGGGACTGCAGGCTTTGTAAGTAGGGGCTGGGGATCAGAACTCAGGTTCTCCTGCTTGTGCGGCAGCAACTATCTGCCCAGTGCCCTCTTCCCTAGCTTTTACCTGCAAACTGCTAAACAGCAGGAAATAGTTTATAAGACCGGACAGCCAAAGAAAAGTAACAACATAAAAAAGACAAAAAATAAAGCAAAAAACAAACAAAATTCATAATCAAGTAATAACACATGCAGAGAGAAGCATAATTTAAAAGAAACATCAGTAACTAAAGAAACGAGTTCAGTATTAAATACATGTATTTGTTTGGAGCACCTTGGGAGCAATAGTGCCCATATCTGGCAACCTCTGAAGGACAGGAAGGGGATGAAGAGGGGATGGGCTTCGTGACTTGTAATAGTATAAATAGTACAAACAAAATCTGAGAGTGTGGAGAAGTGGGTCAGCAGTTAGGAGCACGGGCTGCTCTTCCACAGGACCCAGGCTTGGTTCTTGGTACCCACGTGGTGGCTCACAAACATCTATAATTCCAGTTCCAGGGGATCTGACA
The DNA here is from genome assembly GCF_947179515.1 of Apodemus sylvaticus. Lineage (NCBI taxonomy): Eukaryota > Metazoa > Chordata > Mammalia > Rodentia > Muridae > Apodemus > Apodemus sylvaticus. The sequence continues at coordinate 70,047,749 of NC_067479.1, forward strand.
CCCTGTTCTGGCCTCCGTGTATTCCAACCACACATGTGTTGCATAGACAGACATGCAGGCAAAACACCCACATGGATAAAGTAGAAAAAAAAATTCTGAAACATATTTGTTAAAATGTGTCAAACTAGAACACTAAACACTTAGTGTATTTGACTTTTTCTTTTTTTAATTAAAAAGAAAGATGGGTTTTTTTCCTTCTACCTATTTGGGAAAAGTTTAAAAACATCATCCCATATCATCGGAAACTTGGGGAACATAGTCTTCTAACTGTGATGGATATTAGAAAAGTCTTCTTGGAAAGCAACATAACACTGACCCAACTTTACATACCATGACTTTTGAATTATCAACTCCATTTAGAATAATTCATTACTCTTAAAAGAAGGCAGACAGTTCCTTCTGCAATTTGCCATACTGAACTTACCAATGTTATAAAGTGCTTCAGTACAAGAAGAATCATTTCTTAGGGCCTCTTTGTAGAACTCAGCTGCCTTCTCATAATCGCCATTTGCAAAAACTGTATTCCCTTTATTAGTGAGAGCTGATGGGTTGTATCTGTCTGAGTTCACAGCTAAATCTGCATAGCTGCTGGCTTGGGCAAATTCGTTTTCCTAAATGAAGTATAAAAGAGACTTCATTTCTTCAGGTCTCTTCAGACTGTTCAGAGATTACTGAAATGATTCTGAGATTATAAATGATGGCTTTCTGAGATAAATAATGATGAACAAAACAAATATTTTAAATATCTTGGTTTTCCCAGGCTATGTGTAGTTGTCAAGCTCAAACAGCCAAGCTTCTCGTGGCTGGCTTTCCTAGTCTTCTGGTTTGATAACAAGAGCATTTACACGTAGGCGGTTCCATGTTCAACGCCCAAACCCGTGTCCTCATTTGCTGTGCACTGCCTTCCCACCTGAAGCACTGAAATAGCTGGAAGGGCCTCAGCTGTCCCCTGCTCTGCACCTTGCTGTGTCACCCACTAGGTGCCTGCACTGACAGCCAGAAGCTTGATAAGGACCTCGTCATCATTCATGTGAGGCCTGTGGATGCCCTCTTTCACTGTGGCACAGCCATCTGTGCCAGGTCAGCGCAGTGAAACTGAGAACCCCTTTACAAGGCCCAGCTCAGGGCAGGCGCTTCCCAGCGCTGGGCAGTTCCCACCATTGCCTCCCTCCTGGATTCTTTCTTCCTCTCCACAGAAATTCTGGTCCACTAGCACACAGTGCTCTCCTTTATCTTGTCCCAGTTTCTGAAAATCTGTATTCTTTCTATTTCCCTTCCTATCCTGGACACTGGATGTCAAGTGGGAGCTTTGTGTATGGCCACTTCTACATGGTGTGTTTGTAAGGCACCAGGTATTAACCATCTGTTGCTTTTAATGGCTGACTAACGTCCAGTGGACGGATAGACCACATGTGGTTTACCCTTTGTGGCTGGTGCATCCTCAGGCTGCTGACCTTCACCTTTGGTTGTTATGAAATGCTGCTGTGAACATCCATGTGTGAGTCTTTGTGTGCACTCTAAATTACAACTTATACAGAAACTGGTACCACGAAGTAGAATGCAGCTGAGAAAAAACTAAAATGTATTCCGTTGTCTTCAGAAGAGGGCTGCTGTGAGGGCCGCAGGGGTGAGGAACTCAGTGGAACCTGCAGAGGTGGGAAGGAGCTGCTATGTGAGGCTGAGTAAAGGGCAAATCGAGTCTGTCGTTGGAAGGCAACTGGCATACGTGGCGCCCACCTACTTTCAGGAGTGCCAGTGATTGGCATCTAGTAGGCACTCAATGAATGCGTGTTACAGATGGTGCTCTGCAACTCCAAGTCACCTCACAGGCGACAGCCCTTTCTTTGTCACTAACAGGATGGGTCGAATGTCTGTAACTCAGCTTGCAGCTGCCCTCCGTCATTCTCTGGTGCCTTCTCACTACCAGTCTCCCCTCATTTCTTCCTCATGTCTGAGAACTCAGCCCCTTCAGCACTGCCACTCAGGCCCTTGGTGCACCTCAGTTTGCACGGGTCTTCTTTGGAGGCCTTTTCTTAGGCAGATTTAGTAAAGCAAAACTATCATATGAACAACCCTTAGCTGTAAAAACCAAAACCTACCAGATAATACAGGAACGAGAGGTTGGTCGCAGCTGCACTCTTCACTCTACTGTCCTTCTTCTCAAACATTTTCAACGTGTCTACAGCCTAGAAACAGATTGTCCTTAGTTACTACCACTGCCATACAGCAGAATCCAAAGGTGTGGCTGGGGGAGGGTCCTGAAGACAGGGCAGAGGAGGGAGCAGCAGTAAATTCAAGAAGACAGTTGGCAAGATGAGAACTCCATTTAAGATAGGAACTCACTAAACAGAAAAGGCAGACATTCTATAACAAGGAGTAGGAACTGAATTTAAGAGCATATAGATGGATTTAACAGAGGATTAGACACAGCTGAAGAAAGGACAGGTGACAGGAAAAGGCCAGCTGTGGACACTGAACCTTGTGAGTCAGAGAAGTTTCCTATTTGTCCTGCACAATGACTGGGATGAGGACCTCATACCTTTTACCTAGCACAGTCCAATTTCCTCCTGACAGAATACCCTGGGGCTTCTGGTTGCAGCTATTACACACCAATCTATGAACCATTTTCCAATAGCGAACAACCAGAAAATTTATATAAAACACTATAAACAACTTAGAAGGCACTGGAGAATTTGAGGACCAAGATCCCACAAAATGTTCTAAATAAGGATGAATATATTTTAAGAAAGATGTTCTTTAAAATGAACACAAAAGAGAGGCAAACACAGGGAGGGTCTTCTATAAATGTAACTGAGGTGCTAAGGGAGAAGAAAAATGGATGGCTGAACAGTTTTCAAAATCAATAACAGACATTCTGAGAATGTTACCAAAATATTATTTAAAGTAGATAAATATAAGTTCATCTTCAAGTCCTGAGAGATCAAAGTACACGTTTAGCCACCTGCCAAATCTGATATAATGCTATCCAAATGGCATGCAGAACAGTCAGGCACTTACATGAACAGTGCATGGAGATCCAACTTAGAATGACTTTGATATGAGAAGGAGGTGAAAAGGGATATGGGCTTTATTTTCATCCTTTAAAAAAACATACATTTATGCTTGGCATCTTGGTATCTCCTATTTGTGGCAAGTACTTGTGTCCAAGCAAACATCCTTCCTCATTGTACTGCTGCCATCAGCTACACCTGCTGCAACTAACCAGAAGAACGTGCCATGCAGTGCTTGACTCCAAGGAAGTGTCAGCAAGCATGCTGGTTCAGGCTTAGTTAAGAATAAGAGTTTTTAAAACCAGATACCAAGGGAAGAGGTGTTGATCAGAGGTACAGTGCCTTTCTAGACTGTATAAAGTCTTAGTTTGATGCCAAGCATCACAAAATAAACAAAACAACTAAATTTCACAATGTTGGTTCCCATCTGAGTAGGCTAGTACTCTTTTAAAGGGGTTTCATGGCCTTAAAAACCTGTCAGACATTTCTAGACTAGTCTAACATGAACAGGAAACATCCAAACATCATATCCTGCCTTTTCAAGCTAAGGAAGGAGGATAACAGTGAGTTAGAGGCCAGCTTGAGCTTTAGAGCAAAATTCTGTCACACATACACACATACACACACACACACACACACACACACACACACCAAAACCAAACAAACAAATCACCACCCCCACCGAAGTTATTCTGAATGAGAGGAACAAAGTGAGCAGGAGATAACAAGATCTGAGGTAACTTTAACTGAAGAGTGCTTATTTTAAAATGTTTTATTTTATTATTTCCCATGTATCCGTGCTTTGCCTGCACGTATGTCTGTGCATCACCTATGTGCCTGCTGAGAGGTCAGAAGAAGGCATCAGTCCAGTGGAGCTGGAGTTGCAGATGCCTGTGAGCTGCCATGTGGCTGCTGGGAACCACCCCAGATCCTTTGGAAGGACAGCTAGTGTCTTAACTGATGAGCCATCCCTCTAGCACCAAGAGTGCTAAGTTTTGGATAAACAGTTGTAAAACATGAACTATGGCAATGTACTATCAACTTTTTCTAAAGGTAAAATAAAATTTAAAAATAAAATGCCAAGAGAAAATAGATAAAAATTTTTCCACTGTGTCATCTATAACAGTGTACTGGCTGGTTTTGTATGTCAGCTTGACACAGGCTGGAGTTATCACAGAGAAAGGAGCTTCAGTTGGGAAAGTGCCTCCATGAGATCCAGCTGTGGGGCATTTTCTCAATTAGTGATCAAGGGGGGAGGACCCATTGTGGGTGGTACCATCCCTGGGCTGGTATTCTTTGGTTCTATAAGAGAGCAGGCTGAGTAAACCAGGGGAAGCAAGCCAGTAAGAAACATCCCTTCATTGCTTCTGCATCAGCTCCTGCTTCCTGACCTGCTTGAGTTCCAGTCCTGACGTCCTTTAGTGATGAACTGCAATGCAGAAGTGTAAGCTCAATAAACCCTTTCCTCCCCAACTTGCTTCTTGGTCATGATGTTTGTGCAGGAATAGAAACCCAGACTAAGACAAACAGTATACTCCTTCATAATCATAAATTATTTTTCAGGTCCCAAGATCACTCCAGCAAGAAAACAGAGACCAATCTGTCTGTCTGTCTGACTCACATCTCATGATTCAACTGCAACAGAACTTCCAATGACTGTTTATTTGCTTGCTTGCTTGCTTGTTTGATAAAGGGTCTTATGGAGCTCAGCTTGGCCTCAAACTCACCAGTAGCTGAGGAAACCTTGGATTTCTGATTCTCCTGCCTCCACCTCTCCAGTGGCGGGATTATAGGCATGAGCCATGGAGGCTGACTGTGGCATTTTAAAAAAGGATTTGCTTTTATTAGTTTTCCAAATGTGTGTATGTGTATGTCCTTGAGTGGCCAAGTGCATGTGAGTGCAGGTTACCAAGAAGGCCAGAGAAGTGTCAGATTCCCTGGAGCAGGATTTATGGGCAGTTGTGAGCTACCACATGTGTGTACAGAGAACCAAACTCAGAACCTCTACCAAAGAAATACATGCTCCTAGCCTCTGAGCCATCTCTTGAGCCCTGGCAGTGGTGGTTTCATGGCTGATGGTATGGTGGTAAAATGACAGGACAGATATAAAGAGTTTCTAGCAGGTTTTAGTGCTCTGTAAATACTAAAAGACATAAATTTAAGTATGGAGAATTAACACATACAATCACCCACTTCTTGGTACTGTAACGTATCAATCATCTATTAGTACACGGACACAGGGTCACTTCACTCTGTTCTTGTATTCTGAGTAAGGGTGTTCTCCCAGTCTTTGGAGAGCAGCTACTCCTTTCTGTTGTCTTCAGACAGAAAGAAGGTTCTTCATTAGGAAGAAAAGAGAAAGCACAGGCTTGGACATGTGTGGGAAAATGCTGTGGCTTTCTCTAGGCCTTGCTCTCTGAGTCAAACGAAGTTTTAAACTGCAGGTGCACAGGACACTAGCTATAGCTTTATAAACTAGGAAACCAAGTGTATTCTGCTTGTTCTACTTTGGGATCCTCTCTTTTCCTTAAAACTCTTCGGACTTCTGCTTCTGTCTCAGCTCTGCTCTACTTGAGCGAGTACTGAAAGGTTGACAGTGCTCCACCCCATCCTCAGGACAGCAGGTAGCAGCTTGCCAGTGAGGGATCCCAGGGTCTAAGCCAGTGTCTAGCAGGGGGAACCCAGGTGTCATAAGAAACATTTGAAACAGCCTCAGGAAAAGCTGTTCCACAGAGGACAAGATGGAAGCACATCAGACTGCTATTTGGGATCTCTGCACACACACCGGCTTCTACAGGCCTCGGCACTTTGCAGAGCCAACTGAAATTTTAAGGCCTAGACCAGCATAAGGTTTTGTAATTTAACAATATGTTATATATGGAAAGTATTTACATTTTAATAAATGGAACCGACATGTAAAATCTTGTCAGAGTTATGGGTGGGGTGGAGCTCAGGGGTAGAGCACTAATATCATTCTAAAAAGGAGTTTCCCTGCATTCATTGCCTAGACCAATGAACATGCAGAACGCTGTGGCACTTACTTGGTTAAAGTCCTTTTGTCTCAAGTATGTAATTGCTTTGTTAATCTCCAGGTCGTTGGCCAGCTCCACGTACTGGGAGGCTTTCACTACTTCCACACACCTATAAGAAAGGGAGACACAAAGCGGTACTTGCTTTCATTTCAGTTACTTAATTTCAGTTCTTTCTCCGAGTGTGTGTGTGTGTGTGTGTGTGTTTGTGTTGGGTTCACACCTATGTGTGTACCGTAACATATGGAGACCAGAGGTCAATGTCAGCTGCCATCCTCTACCATTCTCTGCGGTGACCATGGCAACTCTTACAGGAGAAAGCATTTAATTGGGGGTTTCATTAGGTTTCAGAGGCTCAGCCGCGATCATCACCTGGGGAAGCATGGCAGCAGGCATGGCGGGCATGGTGCTGGAGAAGTAGCTCAGAGCTAACCCTGACCCGTGGGCAGAGAGCCTGGGCCTGGCATGGGCTTTTGAGACACACTTCCTCTAACAAGGCCACATATCTTAGCCCTTCTAGCTTTTCAAACAGTCTACTCCATGCTGACTGAACATTCAAACATATGGCATATCAGGCCATTCTTATTCAAACCACCACACGTATCCATCTTAGAAACAATGATAAAAACAACAGAGGTCAGATAAAAACACATGAGGTCATAGATATTTCATTAAACCTGCTTCAGTGGATAAAACAAAATCATATGTGGCACTGAGGATGAGTTCACTAGCCCAAACCACAACGGGAACATAGAATCCCTTTCTTCAACAGAACCTTTTCCTGAAAAGTCCCATATATAAAAAAGCCTCTCTGTTTGAAACAGGGACAGAGGACTTGAGCACCCACCCCTTGCAGTATACCTCACTGAATGACCATCCGTCCCTATCTGAAGATATGGCTCATGAAATTTGAGTTCCAAAAGAATAATCTGGAAACCCAGCAAATATTTATGAAATGTCTATTACATGCCAGACATTATGTTTTGATACAGGAGCTACAAGAGTAGATACAATACTGTCCTTCACCTGTGAGGAAAGAACAGGAAAGCAAGCTCTTTACAAAGAAGTACAAAAGACAGGTGAGAGATCAGAAAGGGGATTCCACAGATATTGTAATTCACTGAAAAGGACAAGTCTGAATGACTTGAGAAAAAGAAAGGTCTCCTAGGATGAATCAACAACCTTCTAAAGATGTGGAGGCCAGCAAGCTGTACCTATTTAGGAGATGCAGCTGCTATCGGGAGCAGAAAGCACTCAAAAAGTGGAAAGGAAGAGGAACTGGGAGGCAGGCAGAAGCTCCATCATTTAGAGCCTCTGTGGCGACACAAAGAATGCACTCGGTACTCTCAAAGTCCCAGACAAGGATGGAAGATGGTATGAAATGTGCCAATTTGCACTGACAGACATGGAGGTCAGAATATAGGTAGACAGAATTGATGAGTCCTGAACAAAATGAGGTTTATACCTACATAGGCAGAAAAAGGAGACAGGAGGTCATTCTGCGAGAAAGGAACCAGAATTGATGGGTGGTCACCGAGATAAAGGACATGGAGCTAAGTGTAGCTTGGACAATCAGGTAACTAGTGGTCCCATCATCTCAGATGTGAAATTCATGATGGGATGTGTAAGAACATGTTAACAGGGCTAAAAGAGGCTATGTGTGGGACTGGAAAGTCAGAATTACACTGCATATAGACCATGTGAGGGAACAGACTGAGCTGGCCTATAATACAATACTGAGTTTTGGAAAAAGCATTTGGAAATGAATAGATATAAGGGACAGTAAGAGGCACAAGTGTGGGCCAGGCCGTGGTGGCACACGCCTTTAATCCCAGCACTTGGGAGGCAGCAGCAGGTGGATTTCTGAGTTCGAGGCCAGCCTGGTCTACAGAGTGAGTTCCAGGACAGCCAGGGCTATACAGAGAAACCCTGTCTCGAAAAACTAAAACTAAAAAAAAAAAAAAAAAAAAAAAAAAGAGGCACAAGTGTTATAGGTATAGAGTGAAGATTCCCAACTTAAAGGGCCAGTAAATATCTTCAACAAAATTATAGAAGAAAACTTCCCTAACCTAAAGAAAGAGATACCTATGAACATACAAGAAGCCTACAGAACTCCAAATAGACTAGACCTGAAAAGAAATTCCTCCCTTCATAATAATCAAAACACCAAATGCACTAAACAAATAAATAATATTAAAAGCAGTAAGGGGAAAAGGTTAAGTAACATATAAAAGCAGGCCTATCAGAATTATACCAGACTTCTCACCAGAGACTATGAAAGCTAGAAGATCCTGGGCAGATGTCATACAGACCCTAAGAGGACACAAATGCCAGCCCAAGCTACTATACCCAGAAAAACTCAGTTACCATAGACGGAGATATACCATAAACAAGATATTCTATGACAAAACCAAATTTACACAATATCTTTCCACAAATTCAGCCCTACAAAGGATAAAAGATGAAAAACACCAACACGAGGGAAACTACACTCTAGATAAAGCAAGAAAGTAATCTTTCAGCAAATCCACACAAACATAATTCCACTTCTAACAACAAAAATAACAGGAAATAACAATCACTTTTCCTTAATTTAATTAATATGAAAAGTAATAATATCAACATATCCTAATTAACTGAAATTCAATAATATGAGGAATTAGAAATTTGTTGGCTGTCACTCAATGGTATCTCTAATTTGGTAATTGGAGAAATATGTCCAATATTGTACAATGCATATACACTTTCTGCTTGTTTGTATGTGACAGTGTCTTGCTGTGCACCACATAATGGTCTTGAAATCATGCTTCTCCTGTCTCAGCCTCTCTATTAGTAGGATTGTTTATTTGATATTGTTACACTATTCTATGGTTTTCAGAACAGCTTACATATTTCAAAATTATTTATACAGTCAAAAGAAACATAGACAACTTGGGAAGTGGCTTGTAAGAGAACAACAAAGAGTAAGACTGAATGTTTTGCTTGATATTTATAATTATTGTATCAGTTTTGAGGATGACCTTATATGTTACTCTTCTGAGATGAATGCTTTTCAAAATCATCACAGCCAATGAACCAGAATTTTACCCTTGCCTAATGTCAGTGCCACCCTCCAAGCAGAACCATTGTTCATTGAAACAGTTGATGAAAGACTTCATGAATAGACCATCTTAATATACACACACAATTTCTTAAATAAATGTAACCTGTTCCCTGTGGGCTGAGAATGATGACAATCACTCAATCAAATAGCTTTGATAATAGTAGGACATCTGTACACAAATAATTGTGCTTACAACTCATTCCTTGGCACAGCAGAATTGTCAACTCTTAGCTGCTATGGAGATAAAATCCCTTTGGTGATATGAGGGACAATGAAGTACAGTCTTATTACCATGAACTCCAATATCTAAAAATTATTCTTATTTTGGGTTTATACCACAATAAGAGCCAAGATTTTAAGCTCTACTAAAAACAAAACAAACAAACAAAAACAGTCTTTTAATGTCCATTTAATAACATGTCCATCATTTTATGATTGGTATAAAAATATATTGTGTTGAATAAAAAATTAAAATAAAAATTAAAAAAAAAAGAGGTACAAGTGTTAAGGTTCAGAAGGCAAGGTCCAACATCCAAGGTTGTTCCTGACTCCTGCAATCTCTCTCTCTCTCTCTCTCTCTCTCTCTCACACACACACACACACACACACACACTCACTCACACACACACACACACACACACACACACTTCTTAAAAATAATGAAACAAGAAGCTAATTTGTTAAGTGTGGTGATTCCCCGCAGGCTTAGAAGCAGGCAGGCCAAACTGATCCATGAAGAGACAGGAAAAGAACTCAACTTTGCCCAACTTTACTGTGACAGGCACTGGACCGGGACTTTCGGAGTCTGGCCCAGATCATTTTACTTTAACCATATTTAAGTATAACCCAATTTTGGAGAAAAGAAGTTTTCTGATGACAGTGAACTCAGCCCTCTGAGTACCACACGGCATTTACATTTCACATTACTGTTTCTATTAAACATTACATGCTCACACTGAAGCTCTTTGCAAGGACACATGGCTTCATCTGTAAGCTGGGTTCTTGTTGACTTAGAAACAGTGCTCAGGATAAGTGTCTAGGAGAATGACTACACAATGCCTGTAGGAGTCAGGATTGGCCTGGCCCTAACATTTACACTATAACATTATCAGATAGCAATATTTTTTTGAATTATAGAAAGTTAAAAGTATGTGGTTTTAGGGAAGGAATAAAAGGATTAAAGACTCTAAAACCAAATCCATGCACAGGCTCTTGATATATGTCAAAGATGACATTAGAGTATCATGGGAAAACATAATTATTTTACAACAGTTGAGTGACAGCCCAAAAAAAAAAAAGAAAAACTAAACGACTTTACAAGTTTAGTTTAGGATGTTACTAAGAAAGATGATACTTCCACATAACTCAACCATCTAAATGTGACAGGTGAAACTTCAAAAAAGCCAGGCATGGTGGCACATACCTTTAATATTGCTACTTGGGAAGTAGAAGCAGCTGGATCTTTGTGAGCTTGTGGCCAGCCTGGTCTTGTGACAGGGCAAAGATCCTCCATCTTGTCTCAGCTAGAGCCATTGTTGGTTTACTTCAAACTGACTTCCCCTTCCCAACCTCTAACATTAAATGTCTTGTGTGAAATGACCAAACCCTGTTCTAGAAACCATAGGCGAAAAAATGTCCCACTAACTGCATGGTTTCTGTTAAAGTGGTTGCTTGCTTCACTTCCTCTTGTAATCGCCAAGTAGGATGCAGGCTGTCTGGATCCTTTGCCTTTAAATGCTCCCTGTAAAATGCTTTAGAGGCTTCTCTGTGGGAAGGGAGTCTCTGGCCAGCTTAATACAGACCCTCACTCTGGACTTTGGTCAGTATCATGTCATAGTCTACAATAGTGAACTCCAGGACAGCCAGGACTACACAGTGAGACCCTGTTTCAAAAACAAACAAATGAACAAACAAACAAAGTCAAAAGAAAACCCAAAAAAACGTCTCAAGAAAACAGGAAAATATTTTCATGAAGTTGAGATAAACAAAAGTGTCCTCAAGAGGACCTACTAACCAAATAACCAAAATCAAGGCCAAGAGTCTTAAATGACATTCAGGACACAAAAAATAATTGTGTGACAAATTAACACATGACATTAATCAGCCATCAGTGAAGTGCACATCACAAACCACAATGCTAACAGGCTGCTTGGTTAAAATGAACAACTACACAATAAGCTAAGAATTTCTATACCCTGAGGGAGAAGGCCCAGGGCTTGGTAGCATCTGCTTGAAAGTTAAATGTGCACATAACCCTTAAATCATCCCACTTATAAATAAGGTCTGTACCCACAATCATACAATAATATTGATAACAGTGTCAAATTCCAACTGAAAACTACCTCAATGCCCACTAACATGAAAACATACACAGTAATGTAACAACATCAGAAGCAATGAAACTGAACAAACCACAGCTCTCTACAAGGACATGGAAACCATTCACAAACATAAGGTAAAGAAGGCTATGAACAAAGAACACAGTCAGTGTGATTCTATCTATGACAAAGAATCTCTATCATATAATACAGATCTATGTCTGGTTTAAAGCCAGACAAACTTCATCACAGTGTGCAGAGAATGCAGAGAAGCCTGGTAAGGTGATTAAGGCGGAAAAGCAAGGACGTGAAGAAGAGATTCAGCCACCCTTTGGTTGAAGGGCGTGGTGATGGCGTCAACATCTCCTAACGTACTAAAAGTCTTGTCAAGCTAGTCACATGGGTGTTTGTTTCATGATACATCACTAAGTTAATATTGTTTTGTATAACTCTTATTTTTTAGATGAGTTCTACCTATACTGCTCAGGTTGGTCTTGGGCTCAGATGAAGGTCCTATCTCAGCCTCCTGAGCTGGAATCACAGCTATATATGTCAGCGCTCCCACCTGGTCTATATAATTTTTGTGTACACTTTGCCTCTCACCAAAAAATGTTAAAATGGTATAATCATATAGGACTAAGGTAAGACAAATGCCAGAGGAAATAAGTGAACATTATAAAAACAAAGTAAGACTGCTTATTCCATGCCTGCGAAAGGCCCGTTTGGGAAAGCTGTCCCATGTTAGATTAACTGCATCTTCACTTTTAACAGGGCCGTGTGGTTGATGAGCTACTGGCCTGATGCAGAGCAATGTCAGACACAAGTAAACACACCCAGGGCTATAACCTAGACACAGACATTTTGATTTAATTAGTCTAAACTACAGACTGCCCCTTGAGGATGTATTACCCCCCACCCCGACGATTTTAATATTCATTCAAAGGAGACACCACTGCTAACAGCAGCAGCAGCAGCAGCAGCAGCAACAACAACAAAAGTGTCAGAATCACTTTGGGGGGAGTGGTTATCAACACGCAAGTGCTCTCGTCTCACCTAAAAGCTCTCTCAGCTTTATGGGAGAAGGGGCAACATGCTCACATCATGCTCCTGCCCCTCCTTGCAATGCTAGGCTAGTGCTTCCTATCAAAGTAAGTACCGTCTGTACCTTTAGCAAGCCACCAGAGCAAACAGAGAAGTGGGTGCATGGCTGTAATCCCAGTGCTGGGAGGGCCGAAGCCGAAGCCCAGCCGGGGCTCTGGACTGCCTCAGAAAGCTACAAGAGCCGAGGCTCTGGACTGCCTCAGAAAGCTACAAGAGCCGAGGCTCTGGACTGCCTCAGAAAGCAACGAGAGGCAGTCAGTCGGAAGAATTCCTTAGCAGTGCATGGCCCACCCAGCCTGGGATAGAGTATAGCAACAGCAAACAAGAGAGACTCTGCCTTGGCAACAGGGTACAAAGAATCCCAGAGGCTGGAGAGAGATAGAGGGAACATGTACTGATCTAGAAGACCCGAGTTCAGTTCCCAGGACCCACACCAGGAGGCTCCCAATGCCTGTAACTCTAGCTCCAAGGGATCTGGTGCCCTCCTCTTCTGTCCTCCATGGGACAACAACAAGCACAGTCCATTCCCCACATATATAAATAATTAGAAAGACAAAATCTCTCTTAAAAAGGAAGCAAAACTGAATTGTCATCAATAAACTTAAGCTTACCCTTTTGGAGGGAGTCATAGTTTAAATCACAAACAGCATCAAGCCTGAGCTATGTGCCCATCATAAGTCAGCTCAGAAATATGGGGCTTGGGAGAGAGGAGTCAATAACCCTGCTTTTTAGAGAAACAAACCAAACCAAACCAAACCAAAAACAAAACATTTGTGGTTCTATAACTCTATAGCATCAGTAAATTTTTAAAAGCTGAGCTAGCAGCATGTTGGGGGCACAAAGATTCTTGTGCTCACTGAGCACTAGGAACCAGGAATTGTAATCACTCAAAGACATCTCCTTAAAGGAAGACATGCCAGAAAACTGAGAGTGAATGTTATTGACCTGGTGACCTGTGCTATCTGTAGAGCCAGACCTTCCCCAAATCCCCCAGAATGTTTATCCCACACTCTCCCTCCCTAGATCTTTATCTTTCACTCTCAGTTAGCAGAACATCCTTAGGGGAGATGTCACATGTAGTTTACAGGCTGCTGACTGTCTGCTCTCCTGGTCAGAGACCACACACGATCCAGACCCTAAGCTACACACCTATCTTCATACTCACATGTATTTTGAAAAGGGGTTTCTATGTAGCCATTCTTCCAGCTTTATTGTGCACCTAGAATTGGAATGATTCTTGCCTCAGAAATCTGCCTGCCTCTGTCTCCCAGAGTGCTGGGATTACAGGCGTGCGCCGCCGCCCGCTGCCACCACCACCACCACCTGGCTAATGGGCTGAAATGTTACACAGCAAAACTAGTGACTTCAAAACAACCCATGGCTACCACTGAAAACCTTTTAAGTAGAAATGAGCTTGAGCCAGGCTGTGGTGGCACACACCTTTAATCCCAACACTTGGGAGGCAGAGGCAGATGGATTTTTGAGTTCGAGGCCAGCCTGGTCTACAGAGTGAATTCCAGGACAGCCAGGGCTACACAGAGAAACCCTGTCTCGAAAACAAACAAACAAACAAACAAACAAACAAACAAAGAAATGAGCTTGAAAGAACTGGCTGGAATGAACATAAAGTAGTCTTTGAATCTCAAAACTACTTCCCTTTAGCTGAATAGTTTTAAATATACAAACACAGAACTCCCCAAGAAACTAAATTAAACAGAAGACTTGATTGGCATCTTTCTTACAAATGTCAGTTTAAAATGATATAAACAGAACAGATATCAAATAGCTTAATTTTAAGTGTTTTATTTGATTTCAAGTCTTAAAAGTTCTCCAAACACTGAACAGCTGTCATGTCTTGAGAAGACTGTGGCTTACTCATCGGCAGCTGGTGACAAGCAGGAAAAGAGCAAAGGTGGGAGGTATAATAACTAGGACTCACATGGAAGGTCTCTCTGCATACAAACTGCGGAAAGCCTGCCCTTCTCCACCCTCACCCATTCCTCAGCCCATGCTAAGTCCCGTCTGCCCTCTGCCTCTTGTTCCATTTCTTTCTTTCTTTTTTTAAAAGATTTATTTATTATTATATGTAAGTACACTGTACTTACTGTAGACTGTAGCTGTCTTCAGACACACCAGAAGAGGGCATCAGATCCCATTACGGATGGTTTATGAGCCACCATGTGGTTGCTGGGTTTTGAACTCAGGACCTTTGGAAGAGCACGGACTGCTCTTAACCTCTGAGCCATCTCTCTAGCCTGTTCGATTCTTTATTATATTAAGTAGCAGGCGGGAGGATGGGATAGGGGCTACCAAAGAGGGAAGGAAACTGGGAAAGAGGATAACATTTGAAATGTAAATAAAGAATATATCCAATTAAAAAAAAAAAGAAAAAAGAAAAAAGTGTATAAAGAATGTCGCCGGGCATCCCACCTCTCTCACATGCCAAGAGGAGCCTTTCTCCCTCTAGGCATCTTCAGCATGAGGCAGAGTCAAACATAAGAAAAGAGCCCCATTGCATGTGTTCAAATCTGGTCACTTTGTCCTAAGACACAGCAGTAGAACCCTCCTTGAGTATTCACCATCTTCTTCTCAAACTAGCAGACAACTTCACCTGAATTCCTCCTTTAGCTTCTTACGATTTATACACCTCACTCACCTCCTGGACCTAGGTGTTCTTTAGAAGGCTGTGGCCTGAGACTCCTGACACATCCCATGGCCCAAATTCACTCCAATTGAGAGCAATTCAGGTCTGGCATGCAGTGCCCCAGGACACCAGGCTGCTGTGGACATCAGCATCACATCCCTCACGGTCCTCTGAGCAGCACCCAGGTCTGCCACGCCCAGCAGGTGAAATCCATAGCTATGTCCTCAAAGGATAAGCAACTCCATTTCTGGTTCTGGACACCCATTGTCCTCCCTATGGTTCTCTTCATAAAGCATATTCACAGTGTGACAGAGGCTGCAGCAGAGCCCCCTGGACCTCTTGAACAGGGACAGAGCACAGCAATGGGTCTCCAAGATGGTGGGAAGATTGCAGATTCAGAAACATAGGCCCAAAACAGTCTTTAATCTCAATCATAAACTATAAGGTTGTCTCCAAAAAGTATTATCCACTATGCTCTCTCTAAAGCAAGTATGTGTATGTATGTATATAATGTATGTATGCGTGTATATATGTATATTATACCATGGATACAAAATATTCACCTACAGACACATATTCATATATATTCATATATACACACACATATGTGTGTGTGTGTGTGTGTATATATATATATATATATATATATATATATATATATATTGGGATTACAGGCACATCCCACTATGCCTGAGATAGCATTTATTTATTTTTTTTAAATTTGGCAGGTCCCATATAAAGGAATGAATTCCTATCTGATTAACAAAAGGAAAACAAGACATATTTTAGTTTGCAAATAAAATCTTAGAAGTTCTGATATAGCCGGGTGTGGTGGCGTACACCTGTAATCCCAGCACTTGGGAGGCAGAGGCAGGCGGATTTCTGAGTTCGAGGCCAGCCTGGTCTACAGAGTGAGTTCCAGGACAGCCAGGACTCCACAGAGAAACCCTGTCTCGGGGGAAAAAAAAAAGAGAAAAAACCAAAGAAGGAAAAAAAAAGAAGTTCTGTTATGATAAAAAAATACATAAGGGACTGAAGAGAGGACTCTGGGTAAGAGTCCTGGCTGTTCTCGCGGAGGGTCTGTTTGATTCCCGACATCTGCATGGTCGCTCACAACTGTACTCAGGGGATCTGATGTACTCTCCTCAGCATCAGACACACACAGTGCAGTGCACAGACACACATGCTGGCAAAACACCCATACACATAAAATAAAATAATAATAAAAACCTAAGAAAAAATGTAATAGGACACTATGCTCTTTGGTTAAAACAAACTTTTTCATCTTTTAAAATGTTAGGTCGAGATAAAACTATAGAGGGTCCATCTGGAGCTCAAGTGACAGAGCCTGCTGACTGAAGTGCTCTGCCTCGATTCCTCCTTCATTAGGCCGGTCTACACCACAAATGGACTGACATGTATCTTTTTAGACAGATTCCAATATTGCTATACTCATTTCCCTATGTGTAGCTGTTTATCAACATTTCTTAAGCAAACCTATCTTTCTGTTAAATGGATAGTTATCATTTCACAATCAAAATATATTCAAGCAAAAGTATTCGCCTTGGCTTGAAGCAAGGGTCCTTGGCTGGATGTCTGGCTTGAATGATCTGAAAGGTTTAGAGTAAGATGACACCTGGGAGTTGGGCACACTGTCCCCTCCGCCCTTGGGAGGCTGAGGTAGAGGATCACGTGAGTTCCAGACTGGACCACTGTAATGGCTGATCTTGGATGTCAATTTGACTAACCTGAAATGAACTAAAGCCCAAGCTGCTAGGCACTATGGAGAGAGATTTTCCTGACAAGATCATTTGAGAACACCTTTGTAGTGACAGTCCTCGTTAACCAACATGGGAGAAGGGCCTTTTGGTTTTGCCTGATTAATCTCACTCTCTCTGGCATGTTCATTTATCTTGATTCTGTATTAAAATTAATCTGGAGATACCAATGCATACTGAAGATCATCAGCTCTGCTGAAATCCTCAGGACTCTAGTGCCAGATTGGGACTGTAAGACACCCAGCCCAATGACTGGATTTTGGATTCTCAGTCTTTCAGTCACAAGACAACCATTGTTGTCTACACAGACCATAGCCTGGGTCCCTCTAATTAATCATATATATTAGTAATATATGTTATGTATGATATCTATTAAAGATTTATTTAAATATGTATTTTTTATATATATGGATATTTTGTCTGCATGTATGTTTGCATACCAGAAGAGGGCCCAGGATTCCAAGGAACTAATAATAGACTGGAATTTTATACAGTTGTAAGCTACCAAGTGGTTGCTGGGATTCGAACTCAGGACCTCTGGAAGAGCAGTCAGTGCTCTTAACTGCTGAGCCATCTCTCCAGATCTCTATATTCTTTTTTCATTCTATCACTTCTGTTCCGTTAGAGAACCCTACTAATATAACCACAGAATGAGGACCTTTCTTAAAAGGAAGAGGGAAGAAGGCAGGCAAGCTAGCTGGCTGGCTCAGTGGTACACACCTGTGATCAGAATATGAGGAGATAGAGGAAGGAAGATCATTCAAGGTCATTCCCAGCTACTCAGAAACTTCAAAGGTAGCCAAAGTACAAGAGACCTTGTCTAAAACACACAAAGAAGGAAGAGAACCTCCTAGTCTGGCATGACTTAAGTCTAACATAATAAAAGCAGTTACACAGTAACATTTGAAACTTAGAGAAAAATTGCAGGGGCACCAGTTGTGAGCTAGATAAATCCTTACATCACTTTGTGAGCTAGCTAAGACAATTTCTCACTTTGTGAGAAGGCTACAACAACTATTATAATAATCTTTAACAAATAAAATATGAAAAGTTGCCCCATCCTCCATAGTCCCAAAAGAAACAACCAGAGAAAAACTGTGCCTTTGGAAAAATAAACACACACATACACACACACACACACACACACACACACACACAAGAAGTTTGCATAAGAAGTTTTAGAAATCAAAGAAACACCAGAGACAAAATACCAAATCAGAGAAGGAAAGTGACATGGAAGTCTAAAGTATGATGGAAATTAACAAACATGTGAAGGGAGCAAATCACCAGGAATTTTGTATGATGCTTCCTTCCCCAAGTGGCAGAGAAACAAGACTATGTGGGTGTCTATGGAGCTCTTGAATCAAGACAAATTTAAACATATGGTTCAAGAATTTCAGAGAAAGCTAGGGAAAAATTATTAAAACCTTTAGAAAAAAATACAGGTCATGTGCAATAGGCTCCTAGTCACCAGCAAACCTACCCAGCAAGGGACACAAGTGCCCAAAGCTCAGGACAAAGGCAAAGCCTCGACTCTTAAACCTGAATTGCACTCTTACCAGTTATAACCCACAGCGAAAGACGCTTCGATCACAGGAGCAATGAGTTTTGCAGCTGTCATGATGTATTTTTCTGCCATGGCTTTCCTGTATTATAAAAACAAAGGAGTTATATTTAGATGTGACATGAAAGTAATTTTAATAATCTATCAAAACACACCGGGACTAGAGAGATGGCTCAATGGTTAAGAGCACAGACTGCTCTTCCAGAGGTCCTGAGTTCAATTCCCAGCAACCACATGGTGGCTAACAGCCATCTGTAATAGGATCTGATGCCCTCTTCTGGTGTGTCTGAAAAGAGCAATAGTGTACTCATATGCATAAAATAAATAAATAAATCTTAAAAAAAAAAAAAAACCCTAACACACCACAGAAGCTTAGTAGAGGACAGACAGCCACATGAGAATTGTGCTCATAGAGGCTAGGAGGGAACAGGGCCTACCTCCTTGCCACCTTGCACTGAAAAGGGAAAGGCAGGTGGATCTGAGTTCAGGACAGACTGGATTATATTGATAAACTCTGTCTCAAAAAACAAAAACAAATAAGCAAGCAAAAAAACACCCCCAAATTAAAACTAAAGTGAAAACAAACCAAAAAAAAAAAAAAAAAAAAGTCCGGGTGGTGTATATAATCTTAGCACAAGGGTAGTAGAGGCAGGAGGATCATGAATTTGAGGTCAGCCAGTCACAGGCAACTCTGGATTATATAGTAAAATCCTGTCCTCCCAAACAAGGGCTAGGGATGCAGCTCACCATTAGAACTCTCACCCACCATGACTAAACCTGGCTCAATCCCAGCACTACCTACCACTCAGACAGCCCGAGAGACATGTTTGCAAGTCAGACTAAAACAACTAGCAAACACAACTAGCTAGATGTGTGCCTCCTGGGATACTGTGCACCTTTCTTCTCCTGCTTGATGATGCCTCTGACAAGGTAAAGGAATAACGAAACACGGACGAAGCCCCATAACCTACCTATGGGCATGAGAGGGAGCTGTAAGCACTGTGAAGGAAGCAGTGTGTGGGACCGGGCAGATGGCTCAGTGGTTACTGTTCGCTCAGCAAGCACAAGGAGGGCCTGAGCAGGGTTCCCTAGCGCCTACATAAAAAGCCAGGTGGTATGTGCCTGCCAGCCAGCACTGGGATGCAGAGTTGAGGACCCTATGGGTTCACCACGTGGTCACTCCATCCTCCAGCTGAGCTCTAGATTCAGTCAGCAAAAGGTAGAGTGATAGGGGACAAGCAACATCGTTGACTTCTGAGCTCTATGTTTGCACATCCAGACACATATATGTACATGCACACACATAAGACACACATGTACACAACCCCCAAGAAAAACTGTTCCTTTTATTGTTGTTGTTATTCTGTTATTTTGTTTTGAGAAAAAGTTTCTCTGTGTACCCCTGGCTGTCCTGGAACTTACTATGTAGGCTAGTCTCAAACTCAGAGATCCACCTACCTCTACCTCCTAAATGACGGGATTAAAGACACAGAGTAGGTCACCACACCCAGCTGCATGTTACTTTTCAAAGTATATATGCATATGTGTGTATGTAACATATTTGCATATTATAAAATGCACATTGTCACATCACTGGAAAATGCCAAGTTGTATTCCAAAGGCGATATACTAATCTACACTGATAGCTGATATTCATCTTAGTCTACTTTTCTTAGATTTATAGACATAGCAGTTTTTAAAATGGACTCAAAGGGTAGCCAGGTTCAGTGGTTAAAGGGCACAGGTTCTCTTCCAGAAGCCTTGGTTTCAGTTCCCAGCACCCACATGGTGGCTTTTAACTCCAGTTCTGGGAGGATCTGATGCTCTTTTCTGGCCTCCACTGGTAGTGGGCATGTATGTGTTATATACATATGCATGCAGGTAAACACTGATCCACATAAAATACAAAAAAAAATCTTAAAACCAATCTATTATTCCATTTACATAAGGTACCTGCACTACTGAACATCACAGAGAAAGAATGTAGACTGGTGGTTTCCAGAGAGCAGTTTTTGAGTATACACTGGGAGCTACTGTTTAATGAATATGATGGGTATGGAGTTTTAGTTTTTGAAAATGAGTAGAGTGCTGGAGATTAGTTATACTATAACGTAAATGTACTTAACACTACCAATCTGTATAGCTGAAAAATGACTTACTGAGTCAAGTAAGGTGGCCTTTAACCCCGGCCCACAAAGGCAGAGGCAGGCATGCTCCAGGACAGCCAGGGCTGCACAGAGCCCCTACTTTGAAGGGGAAAAAAGTAAATGTTTCAGTGTCAGGCACAGTGACTCACATCTGAACCCCAGGAAGGCAGGAAGAACATAAACTCCAGCCCAGCCTGGGCTCCACAGTAAGACCTCTCTATATAAATATATTTCAGGGTGGTATATCTTACATTGTATTTATTTTGTTAGAATTAAGAAAACAAAGGGTTGCCCTCTACCATGTAATATACATATCACATGCTCAATAACTCTTAGACCTTCCAGTCACACTTGATGGAGGATGGCTGTATGAGGAAATGCATTAGAGTAAGAAACAAAGTTGGAGTGCTAGGCAGGAGACAGTAAGACCCTCAAAAGAAGAAAAAGAATGTGAGAGAGAGAGAGAGAGAGAGAGAGAGAGAGAGAGAGAGAGAGAGAGAGAGAAAAGAAGGAGGAGGAAGAGGAGGAGAAGAGAAGAGAGACAGAGAGATGGCAAAGAGATCTCAAAACTTTTAGAATTTCCTCCATGCTATAAGTATGCTTTTTTTTTTGACCATGACTTATGCTAATGAGATGATGTCTCATGGTCCCTAAAAAGGTTCAAAGATGAACATGATTACTTAGCAGGTGGGCTCAGAAGGACCAGGATTCAAGGCCATCCTTATTAAAAGAACAAGTT
The DNA here is from genome assembly GCF_947179515.1 of Apodemus sylvaticus. Taxonomy (NCBI): domain Eukaryota; kingdom Metazoa; phylum Chordata; class Mammalia; order Rodentia; family Muridae; genus Apodemus; species Apodemus sylvaticus. Next base: position 70,069,183 of record NC_067479.1, read on the forward strand.
GAAAACAGCATAGATTACACGAGACCCTGTCTTAATGGGGATAAAAATGGAGCTGGATTGATGGAATCAACACATGATCAAAAGTCTAGAAGTTTAAGTCTCTCATACTGTGGTGGTTTGAATAAGAATGCTTCTAAGAGGTGCATATATTTGGATGCTTAGTCAACAGGAAGTGGAATTCTTAGAAAGGATTAAAAGGATTAGGAGGCGTGGCCTTGTTGGAAGCAGTCACTTGTTGGAGGAAGCTTTGAGGTTTCTTTTTTTTTTTTTTTTTTAATTTATTGATATATTTATTTACATTTCAAATGATTTCCCCTTTTCTGGTCCCCCACTCCCCGAAAGTCCCATCAGCCCCCTTCACTCCCCCTGTTTTCCCACCCAACCCTTCCCACTTCCCTGTTCTGGTTTTGCCCTATACTGCTTCACTGAGTTTTTCCAGAACAAGGGGCCACTCCTCCGTTCTTCTTGTACCTCATTTGATGTGTAGATTATGTTTTGGGTATTCCAGTTTTCTAGATTAATATCCACTTATTAGTGAGTGCATACCATGATTCATCTTTTGAGTCTGGGTTACCTCACTTAGTATGATGTTCTCCAGCTCCATCCATTTGCCTAAGAATTTCATGAATTCATTGTTTCTAATGGCTGAATAGTACTCCATTGTGTCCACAATTTTTGCATCCACTCTTCTGTTGAGGGATACCTGGGTTCTTTCCAACTTCTGGCAATTATAAATAGGGATGCTATGAACATAGTAGACCATGTATCCTTATTACATGCTGGGGAATCTTTTGGGTATATGCCCAGGAGTGGTATAGCAGGATCTTCTGGAAGTGAGGTGCCCAGTTTTCGGAGGAACCGCCAGACTGATTTCCAGAGTGGTTGTACCAATTTGCAACCCCACCAGCAGTGGAGGAGTGTTCCTCTTTCTCCACAACCTCGCCAACACCTGCTGTCTCCTGAATTTTTAATCTTAGCCATTCTGACTGGTGTAAGGTGAAATCTCAGTGTTGTTTTGATTTGCATTTCCCTAATGACTAATGAAGTTGAGCATTTTTTAAGATGTTTCTCCGCCATCCGAAATTCTTCAGGTGAGAATTCTTTGTTTAATTCTGTACCCCATTTTTTAATAGGGTTGTTGGTTTTCTGGAGTCTAACTTCTTGAGTTCTTTATATATATTGGATATTAGCCCTCTATCTGATGTAGGATTGGTGAAGATCTTTTCCCAATTTGTTGGTTGCCGATTTGTCCTTTTGATGGTGTCCTTTGCCTTACAGAAACTTTGTAATTTTATGAGGTCCCATTTGTCAATTCTTGATCTTAGAGCATATGCTATTGGTGTTCTGTTCAGAAACTTTCTCCCTGTACCGATGTCCTCAAGGACTCAATTCCCCAATAAAAAGACATAGACTAACAGATTGGATCAGGTAACAGGACCCTACATTTTGCTGCATACAGGAAACACACCTAAATGTCAAAGACAAAAACTACCTTAGAGTAAAAGGCTGGAAGACAATTTTACAAGCCAATGGTCTCGGGAAACGAGCCGGAGTAGCCATTCTAATATCAGATAAAATTGACTTCCAACCTAAAGTCATCAAAAGAGACACTGAGGGACACTTCTTGCTGGTCAAAGGAAAAATCCACCAAGAAGAACTTTCAATTCTGAACATCTATGCTCAAAATACAAGGGCACCCTCATTCGTAAAAGAAACTTTACTAAAGCTCAAAGCTTTGAGGTTTCAAAGCCCGTGCCAGGCCCAGGCTCTCTGCCCATAGATCTGGATCTAGCGCTCGGCTACTTCTCCAGCACCATGCCCGCCATGCCTGCTGCCAAGCTCCCCTCACGACAATTATGGTCTGAGCCTCTGAAACTGTTATCAAGCCTTAATTAAACACTCTTCTTATCAGAGTTGCCATGGTCATGCCATAGCACAGTGACTAAGATACATTCCAGTGCCTAGAAAGGAGCTGAGGGCAGAGAGCCGTCAACAATGGACAGTGACAGAATCAGTCTTGTCTCCAGTACAGAGCTTGCTTAGGGAGGATCGGGCTGGTGGCAGTGGTGGTAAGGAGGAGACGCAGATGGAAGGACATGGGACCTTACAAGTCTCCCCAGGAGCACGTGCTGCCTACCTTGCCTCTTGTTTCTCAGCTGCATCCTTTACTAGCACATACAAACAAGTTCTTGTGCGCTTCTAGCAAATTATAGATCCTAAGAAGGGTTGGCTAAAAAACAAAAAACCCTGTCTGTCCTGTCCTAGGAAGTCAGTCAGAACAGAAGGCATTGCTTGCTGCTGCTGACTGTCTTAGGGATGAAGAGGCGTACAGGACTCAGTCCTTAACTTGAGTCTGCATGAACTTAGATGGGATGGACACTTCATGTCCAGAGACTTCGATAATCTTGGTGTGGAAAAGGCTCATATTTGGTGTTAGAACTAGAAACAGCACATATACACAAACATGCACACATATGTGCACACACACACACACTTGCACAGACACACATGACATGACAGAAAGAGGAGGACTTATTCAAAAGAAGATAAAGGTGTTAATATAATCAAAATTCATTATGCACAAGTGTGAAAAATAAAGAACAGAAAACAATAAAATAAATACATGTTTTTCCTTAAATTTGATATTTAATGGGCAGGCAAGACAAAAATGCATAAGACAATTTTTTAACAATAAAGGTAACTAAATTATAATATGATACCAAATGGATAGGGAAAGAGAATTACAGAGAAATGGTTAAGAATAGCTAAATAAGACCAGGCCTGGTAAAGTAGACTTGTAATCCCAGTTTGAGGCAAGAAAATCATAAGTTCAAAGCCAGCCTGGGTACCTGAGTAAACCCAAGGGTAAGTCAGAAAACTTAGTGAACCCACCTCAAAATAAAAACCAAAGAAAAGGCTAGAGATGCAGTCAGTGCTAGAGCAGGGGACCTGGGTTTAACCCTCCTACCGCTAAACATACAACTTAATAAGGAGAACTGGACTGCAGGAAACCAGGATTAAAGGAGAAATGAGAACCTGTAAGTTAGAGTGGTGGGTAACAGCTCAGCTCAGGCAACAGATGCAACTGACCTTTGGTTTGGTTTGTTTGGGGTTTTTTTGTTTGTTTGTTTGTTTGTTTTTTTGTTTTTTTTGTTTTTTGAAATAGGGATTCTCTATGTAGTCTGGCTGTCCTGGAACTCACTTTGTAGACCAGGCTAGAACTAAGAGATCCTCCTGCCTCTGCATCCTGAGTGTGGAGATTAAAGGTGCTTAACATCACTCCTGGCAACTGACAAGTTTTATAAGAATCAGTCAGAAGGCAGTCATTCTCTAAAACCTAAAGTCATATTAGTTAGTAGCCAAAATGTTACCTTTCACGTTCCATTTGCCTAAGATGGTCATTTTTTATAGCTTCAATCAATAAGTTAGTGTGGGGATCTTCCTGGGAAAGAAAATTGAAAAATAAGTCAGACATAAAAATTAAAAACTTAAGATTTCTAATCAAAACTCAACAATTAGATGTATAAAACAGTGAATACATTAATCTATTTTCCTTATACAGGGTAGACCTTGGTTTTGTGGTTTTGATAATTTCCTCTCATACTCTCCATGGACCTAAAATATATTCTGAACAGCAGATAAAAGGGCCAGGCCAGAGAGAATAGTATCAAATATACAAACAGTGGTTGTGTGTATAAATATGTGATACTATAAATTCTAAACTCAGATCCAAGTCTGTGCATGGACTCACTGCTCAGTGTGAGCCACATAACCCCTGTGGAGACTACGGATGAGGCTGGGACAACGCATAGCCCACGGACACAGGACCAACTTGAGCATGGAAGGCTTGGGGCTGACAGCACCATCTAGACAAATACTGATGGTTCTTAAATAACACACCATTTTTCTCAGCATGAAAATAATGCATAATAATCCATATTTATCCAGCATTATGCTCCATGCATACGTTTTACACTTTACATTTATCGACCATTCAACCCTCACAATTCTATACGGCACGCCATTGTAACTGTCCCATTATAAAGGGACTGAGAAGCAAGGCGAGCAAGTTCTGATGGCAGCCCAGCCATCAGGCTTCATAGCCCACTCTCTCTCTGTTCTAGGAACAGGAAAAATCTCCTTCTAGGGAGAGAGGGAGAGAAGCAGGAGGGCAGGGGTGGGGGGGAGAGACAGACACAGAGAGACAGAGAGCGTGCACTCAGTTCAGTTAAGTATTTGCTATGCAAGTTTGAGGGTCCAGGTCAGATTGATAGCACCCATGTAAGAATCACAGTGTTGGGGAAGTAGAGCCAGGAATGAACCTTGGGGCTTGCTGCCTAGCCAGTCTTGCTGTATCAGTAAGTTCCAGGTTTTGAGACTGTCTCAAAAAATATGGTGGCGAGCTACTGGGGAAGATAGCCACTACTAACTTCTTGCTTTCATATCATAGGTACACACATGTATACATACATACATACAAACATATATACACACATATGGGGTGGAAATAGAGACGGGGGGAGGGGAGGGGAGAGGAGAGAGAGAGAGAGAGAGAGAGAGAGAGAGAGAGAGACTGACTCTACTGTTGGGCACGGTGAGCCTACAATCCCAGCACTGTAGAGGTTGAGATGAGAGAGTAGACCTTTGAGGCTAGCCTGGACTATATGATGAGTTCCAGGCCACCCAAATTTAAGAGACCCTCAAAGAATAAACAATGGAGTTCAACTCTATTAAGTTGAAGAAAAATACCACTTCAACCTATAAATACAGGAAATTTCATGTGGTTTGACTTAATGTAATAGAATGCTAACAATTTATGCATAAATATTTGGGAAATTTCTTCAAAGTATTAAGAAAAAAAGAAGAGGAAGAAGCAACAATATCCAACTGCCAAAAACTATTGTTTTTATCTTGGCATATTTTCTACTAGTTTCTTATGTGTAAAATATGGACCTATACTTCTTACTATTATATTCCCTCTTTAAGGATTTATTTATTTTATTTATATAAGTACATTGGAGCTGTCTTCAGCTACACCAGAAAAGGGCCTCAGATCCTATTACTGATGGTTGTGAACCACCATATGGTTGCTGGGAATAGAACTCAGGACCTCTGGAAGAACAGTCAGTGCTCTTAACCACTGAGCCATCTCTCCAGCCCAATATTAAATTCTTTAAAAATAAGACTTTTCAGAGGCTGAGGGTATAAAGGATGTAGTTCAGTTGGTAGAATGTTTGCCTATGATCCATGAAGCCCAGAGTTTAATCTCCAAGACTGTATAAGACTGGGCATAGAGGCATAACATTCAGAAAGTGAAGGCAGTATCAGAAATTCAAAATCACCCTTAGCTACATAGCAAGTTTGAGGCTAGTCTGGGCTAATAAGATTCTATGTCAAACAAAACAAGAGTTTGCAGGTCCATGGTAGATGGGCAGGGAATATGGCTCAGTGGTAGAGCAGGTGCAAGGCCTTAGCGTCAACCCTCAGTACTACTGTTCTAGTTTGCTCTTACTGTTATGATAAAAACACCCACCAAACCAAAGTAGGTATGGAAAGTTCTATTTAGTGTGAAGGTTTCAGTCCATCATCGATGGAATACAGGGATGACCCTCAGGCAGGAGTCTGGCATCAAGGAACGGGAGCAGAGACCATGGAAGTCCTCTTCATGCCTTGCTCGGCCTCTTTCCCCATACAACACAGGGAGGATCACCTGCCCAGGGGTGGCCCTGCCCACAGCAATCTGGGCCATCCCACATCAAACCTGAACCAAGAAAATGCCCCACAGACCCACCTACAGGCCAACCTGATGGATGGAAGCAGCTCCTCACCTGAGGCTCCCTCTTCCCAGGTGCCTCTAGTTTGTGTCAAGCTGGTGAAAACTAACCAGGAATAAAAATTCCATGGTCACATGGTCTAGGTATAGTCAAGCTGGTGAAAACTAACCAGGAATAAAAATTCCATGGTCACATGGTCTAGGTATAGTCAAATCTTATTTTTAATGATTCCTTTTTTAAAGGTTTGACTAAAATTGCATGGTTTATTTTAACCATACTTCTAGCCCTATTTCAAGAGTTCCATTCTCAACTCAATTTAAATAGCAAATGAAATATATCAACTGCCCCTTGAGAAATTCCAATTAGCTCATTTACACAAACAGAAAGACAGATAAGCAGGAGATGCTGTTAGCTCTCCTTTTCATACTCACACTTGGGGAGATATATTTATCATCTTCATCAATTTCTAAGGGAACAGCAATTAATTTTTGGAATGCCTTCTTCATTTTCTCTCGATCTCCAATGGCAAAACAACTGAGAATGAGGTTGAAGCCCGCCTTCAGGCTCGGGGCCATACTCATGATGTGCTCAAATGAGTTGATGGCATCTGAGTACTGACCGGTTTTTATAAACGTGATCCCAATGTTCTGCATTATTTTAATCCTAAACAAAGAGGGACACCAATCAGCCTAAACAGTGTAAGTCCTGCTATGACACTCAGGTGCTGAATCTCCCTGCCTCTTTCTCATTTTACTCTCTAATATATAATAGTGTAACAGGAGATCACAAACTTTAGTGATTACCACTGTATTTACATATGTGGGACAATAACCACACATTACCCTGAAAGGAAAACCTTTATTCCAGGTCCTCACAATGGGCACTAGGCAGCCACTAGTCTGCTTTCTGCCTCTCTGCCTTTCCTAGTTATTGCCTATAAGCAATAACTATGAAGTGTCAGGTTTCATTCCCTGACACAACCCTGAGGCTCCTCTATACTTTAGTGTTGGTGACTCACCACCTTTTAAGATCACTAAATCGTACTCTATAGCACAGATATACTATATTTTATTTTATTTTTTGAGACAGGGTCCCAACTATGTATCTCTGGCTGGATTGGGGCTTGGGACTCTATGTAGATCAGGCTGGCCTTGAACTCAGAGATCTGTCTGCCTCTGCTTCCAGAGTACTGGAATGAAAGATGTGTGCCACCATACCTGGCCTTATGATATTTTCTTATTTACTGCCTACCTGGTAGAATTTTAGATTACTTCCACATATTGCTACTATGATTAATGCTACTATGACTATTTACATATAAACCTTTGAAATAGTGTAAATTTTCATTTAATTGTTGGCCACATGGTAAATGTTTACCTTTTAAGATTAGCCTGTCTTCCAAAGTAACTATACCATTTCACATATCCAATGTATGAAATTTCTAATATCAGCATCTCCATCAATACCTGTCCTTCTGGGTCATTCTAGCAGGTGTGATCCCACCTCTTTTCCAAGTATATCTGAACATAATCTCACTGTTTATTCATAATTAGCAGCCTGGATCAGTACCACTCACTATATGAATGTAACTCACCTCAGTTCCCTTTCTTCAAGGACTCTCTTGAGTGGTCCTCAGCAGTTCCTGCCTTGGCTAAATGACTACTGCACCCACTGCCTCAGTTATTATTAAGCATTTAATGTATGCCCTCAAATTACATTTCCCTGACAGGATCAAATTCTTGGTCTTACCTGAGTTAACGGTACTTCTAGAGTACCATGTAAGTTAGGTGACACTTGCTGAAAAGTAGCATTTTAAAGGGACTATCATGAATGAAATGTCCCAGGGAACATTAAACCAATATATACAGTTTTTGCTCTTGAATACTGCAGGAGTAGAAAACATCCCAACTTCTCCACCCTTTTTGGTTTTTCGAGACAGGGTTTCTCTGTGTGGTCTTGGCTGTCCTGGAACTCACTCTATAGACCAGGCTGGCCTTGAATTCAGAAATCTGCCTGCCTCTGCCTCCCATGTGCGGGGATCACAGGCGTGCGCCACCATGCCCTTCTCCACCTTTTATATTCCACAGCGATCATTTAGGTTCACTTGTCTCAAACAGTGGGAGGAGTCTGCCCGTGGGTCTGGTGCCAGCTTTGCACTATAGTCTGTTGTGCTATCAGCATTGTTGTTATGGCTGTGTTGGTGTGAAGCTGTATAATGTTACTAACGACTGCACTGTTAGCTTAGTTTTATTTTACTTGATCATATACTATTCTTTTAAGCTTGAATTTGCCATTAGGTAGACGTGTGCAAAAAGTCACAAGTGAACAGAGAAAAATACCACATCTGAAACATGAACCTAACACTTTTCATCTACAAACACTTCAAAATGCTCAGCACAATTACAGCAAACTACAAGTCATCTTATTTATAAAGAGACACTAAAATTCAGACACTGTATTTCATACTTACCTCATTTCCTTATGGACACTTGGGATCTGATCTAAGGCCATTCGGTAGAACTTGATGGCTTTGGAATAATTCCTCTGCTTTAAGTAAATATTCCCCATATTCACTTTCAGTCTTCCTAATTAAAAAAAATGAGTATAAAACACTTTCATATTTGTACTTTTGCTATGATAGTATAGACAATCTTAGCCTATATTCTCTAAAGCTATTTTTTTCAAGTAAGGAAGCTTGTATGTTTTTAAACTTATTGTGTGTGTTATGTGTGCAGGTATGAAGGCCGTGGCACACATGTGGAGGTCAGAGGAAAGTTCATGGCGGTTGGTTCTCTCCTGCCACTTTCTAGGATCTGGTGACTAAACTTAGGTCATAAGCCATATGTGCAAGAGTGTTTACCTACTGAGCCATCCCATGGCTCATGAAGTTTTATACATAAGATTCTAGCATCAAAACAGTAGGCCACTGTCATATGTTCATGCATGGGACCTAAGATGGCTAGACAACCGTTTCTATTACAGACTCCAGGGCACTGTGCTAAGGAAACCATGAGACAGGAGAGACACTGCTAAAAGCACTTGCTGTGCAAGCCTGGAGGGCTGATTCCAACTTGGAATGTATAGAGGAAGAAAAGAAGAGACTCTACGAGCTGTCCTCTGTCTTCACAAGTACAGCATCACACGCGTGCATCTGTATTTACACACACATACACCATACACATTCTAAAAAGGGATATGAGACATATGTACGTTACTCAACAATGCTACATAATTTTAATGTTATTAAAGGAACTCTAATAAACCTTAATATTACAACAAAAGTTATACAATAAGAACATACACTCATCTCTTGAGAATAGTCACATAAGGAAAGAAACATGGTTACCATGCCTCTTTCTCCCTATGATGATGGAAGACATTTTTTCTTTTTGAGACAGGGTCTCACTCTGTAGCCCTGGCTGTTCTGGAGCTCCCTATGTAGAGCAAGTAAACTCAGAGATCCACCTGCCTCTGCCTCCATCGCTGGGATTAAAGGCATGAGCCACCTCGCCGGGCTTGGAATCTATTCTTAGTTTAGCATTAGGCAGTTTATCTCATGCCAATCACACTTCTTCCGGTATTCATATGGATTTTCACACACAGTATCTTCAAGCAGGACACCACATCATAAATATACATTTACTTAAAGAATAGATCACTTTATTATAAAAAAGCATAAAGTGAGAAAATGTAATTAACACTATAAAAGAGCTACATCTCTATTTATAGACACCTACCTGCATTGCTAAACATCTTATTTTTCACTATGACTTGGTACGTGTTTAGTGCTTCTGCATACATTTCATTAGCAGAGTACTGACTGGCCAAGTTGAAGAGAACCTAGGAGAGAAACATTATAAAAAGCCATTCATTTGTAATCAGTCTAGAAGTTGAAACTCTTACTGGGCAGTGGTGGTGCATGCCTTTAATCCTAGCACTCAAGAGGCAGAAGCAGGAGCTCTGTGACTCTGAGGCCAACCTGATCTACAGAGGAGTTCCAGGATAGCCAGGGCTATATAGAGAAACCCTGTCTAAAAGACAAAAAAAAAAAAAAAAAAAAAAAGACAACCCTAGGTAGCACAAACTTTAACAATGCTTGCAAGCAGATGCACAGGACCATGAGTTCACAATTATTTACCAAGACAACTGACAGCTGGGAATCAGGTCATGATGAGGGGCTCACATGGCACACATGAAGCCCTAGGTTCAACTCCAGTCACAGAAATAAAAACAATTAACTGAATGGCTAAACAAAAGAGATCTTGTGCAAGCCATAAACAACAATGCCTCACAAACTAAATATATTAGCCTAATTCTGAATACAGAAAAAACAATCAAATTTTAAAAAATAAAACTGGGCAAAATCAAAAAGACAAGAGAAGCAAAGGAAGGAAGGGCTGATCAACAGGTACAAGGTCACGGTTCTAGAAGTTACAGTGTAGCTGGGCACCATGGACATGCTATAGTTCTACCATGGAGGAGGCTGAGGCAGGAGGATTCAGTTAAAGGTCAGTCCAGGCTTGTATTAAGAAAGTGTCTCAATGAAACAAAGTTGCATTGTTTTATTTTGCATCAAGAAAACCAAAAATAATGATATTATGTATTTTTAAATGCTACAAGAAAAGAATCTGAATGCATTTATAATAAAGAAATGATCAATGAGAACAGAGATATACTTTTAATCTGACATAAGCATTAAACAATGCATACGTTTGTCAAACTATCACACAGTACCTGTGGTAGTTTACACAAGAACAGCTCTTATACATTGGAATGCTTGGTCAGCAATTGGTGGAACTGTTTAGGAAGGATTAGA